>NC_092794.1:19210890-19229862 GCF_918797505.1 Bemisia tabaci | reverse complement strand
GCAAAATAGCCGACCAGGAGACGGGACAAACACGCTGAGAAACTTAAGCACTCCTCTCCTCGGAAAATCTTTGCCAAGTAGCTCGGAAAAGTATATCTCCCTTCTTTGGGCGCCGGGTCAACTGAAGTTCTGCCGTTCACATCAAAAACCCCGTAACTCAATTTTAAACTTCAGATTTTTCTTCATACTGCTCTATACTGAAAGAGAACCCAATTGCCAGGAAGCTTCATTTTATCATTTCGGAGTACTATTCAGGGTGTCTAGTTTTTTTTTCCATTTTGAGAAATCCTGACTTTTTTTTATTTTTGACCGCTAATTCCTGATTTCATAATTTTTCTAAATCCTGATTTTTGGCGGAGATAAATTAATGGAATGTGACTTCACAAAAACATCTCGATAAGAAAATCCGATCAGAGAGTCAACTTTTCTCAAATCCTAATTTTAGTTACGACCAATTTTTCCTCAAATCCTGATTGACCTCAAACCCTGATGGGGTCGAGAAAATCGGGAAAATCCTAATGCTAGACACCCTGCTATTGGTGTGCCAAAATCGACTTGAAAAATGAAGGATAAATATTTGTCAGTTTTCTTATAAAACACCATTTTATCCAAAAAGAAAAAGATAGAAAAGTAAGATGGAAAACAGCTATTGACAAAACTGGGGCCAGAATATAAAACTGATGAGTGAGGGTATATTAAGTCTTTCAAAGAATTCTAAAGTTAGAATCAACGTTAAGTGAAAAGGGGGTGCTTAACTGTAAAACGTTGATATCCAAGCAACTGCTACCTTGCATAATCTCTTTCTCGCTCGCATAATTTCTGGACGAAATAGTAAAGAAAAAAACAAACTATGATACTGATCGCTTTGCTTGTTCTTCGGGGGAAAAATCATGAAAAAAAGAAATCAAGAAATGACGGCCAGACTGTTATTACTCCTTGATACGTTCTTAGGAGAAGGAATGGAGATAAAAGGAGCAAACGGCAACGCAGAACTAAAGTAAAGGTATTGAGCTTTAAATACCCTTTTTCTCTGGGGCGAAATTAAATTTGAGAATTTTAAATTGTTTCAAACTGAGCGAGCGGATTCAATTTCTCCTACGGGCTACTCGCCGATCCTTGATGCCAGACTTCGATTCAATTAGATCAGCAGAGGATTCATCATGGTTAAGTCTAAAGTTATCGCAAGGACTCTCTCATCGAATTCTCTTCGAACGTAAGAGCAGATGCAGGTTCAGATAAAAAATTTATGAAAAAGACGTTCATCCAGCAATATCTTGATGAATGTTTTCGGCTGAATCGCGCTGTTTAAAAAATCTGTTGATATTCAGGTCAATTTTCAGTTGTGGGTTCAAATGTCGAGAGAATTTTGGGGAATTTCAAATAAATGGATTTTCTTCAATTTCTTGCAGCTAATGAGCCTAAAGACACAATTTTCTTCAAGAAATCAAGGAGAATCCATTGTATTAAATTTACCAAAATTCCCCCGACATGTCAATAAATTTTGCGGTCAATTTCCAGTTGTAGGTTCATATGTTGAGGGAATTTTGACACATTTCAATATGGTGGAATCTCTTCGACTTCTTGCAGAAAATGAGCCCAAAAACGCATTATTCTTCAAGAATTCAAAGCGAATCCACAATATTAAAATTCGCCAAAATTCCCTCAACATTTCAACAACTTCTCTGGTCAACTTTCAGTTGTGGGTTCAAAAGTTCAGGGAATTTTGACGCATTTCAATATAACGACGGTGAAATTACCATACCACGTATCTCGGTTTGCGGCGTCGCAGACTTCCTGTCATACTTTATTTTTTAAATAGAAAACTACTCAACGTCAATTCGTGAAAACTTCCGTGATTTTTCCTCTTCGTGCGGAGAAAAATCTGTGAAAATTGTAAGGAATGATATTGATTTGATCTCCTTTAAAAAAATAAAATGTGAGTGGAGATTTTTAAACACCACAAACGAGATACGTGGTCTGGTAGTTTCACCGTCGATATTGGATTCTCTTCAATTTTTTGCAAAAAAATGAGCCCCCAAACACAATTTTTTTCTAGGTTAACCGGATTTTAACGTTTATTCGACTATTTCGTTACCGATTTCTTATCGCTCGGGCGACAACGCCGCCCGCGACCCCGCCCCGCGGCCTCGATGGATGCACCTCATCGACGAGCAAATGAAATATCGCCAAGCTGAGGACACTCGTTCATCCGATCCGATCCGCGAGTCTTCACTAATATTTCCACTCCCGATTCAGGCATGAATAGACACGCGGATTATACGCTCCTTCTCCGATAAATAATTCCCGGTCCCCGGTAAGATCAAGGGACTTCTTGCCCTCCTTCCGCGCCCCCTCCTCATCCCGTCCAAGTCCCTGCTCGCCGTGCCGGTGATACATTGGGAATGTCCAGCTTACGTGCCAATGTAATGGCCATTTTCCAAGTTGGCAACACTGTTCAACCACCGTTTAAATTCACTGAAAACAGGATGTCTAGTTTTTCAGGGTGACTAGTATTTTTTAATTTTAAAAAATCCTGATATGTTCCTGATTTTCCCTGATATTTTATAAAAAATTCCTGATTTTTTCATTTTGAAAATTCCTGATATTTTCATGATTTTTCAACAAAGTCGACGCGACGACTCCTGGCACGGTAGGCAAAAAGCAGTAAGACTTCTCCGCTGAGGAGATTCGCGTAAGAAAAATTCCTAATAAAACGTCTGCTTTTTCCGATTTTCCTGATATTTTCCTGATTTTTTCCTGATCGGCCAAAAGTCCTGATATTTTCCTGTTTTTCCTGTTGCTAGACACCCTGTTATTCTTCATTTTGGGAAATTCTGATGAAATCCTGATTTTTGACTGCTAGATCCTGATTTCATAAATTTCCAGATCCTGATATTTTGCGAAGAAATATCTAAATTTCTGCATAAGCGTATGCAAAAGCATAAAAAAATCCGATCGGACAGCCGACTCTTCTCAAATCCTGATTTTACTACCAGATAAATCCTGATAGAATCGGGAAAATCCTGAAGCTAGAAACCCTGGAACGTATCATATTTAGGCGAGGCAGACTGCCTCACCACGAATCGACTGTTTTACATACATTTAAATTGAGAAAAACAATGTTACCAACCGTAAAGAATCACCACCGTTATGCGATGTATCGATCGATCTGCTATTTAAACCTATGGAAAAGGATCGATGAACAAGGCGTTCGCAACGAACACTAAAATAATCGATTCTTTACCACAGCTTCAAGTAGGGAAATATGGTTAATCGATCACTCATCCACTGATGACAGGAGGGGAGTGGGCAATGGCGGAAAAACCGGTTTGCGACATGATAAGCGTGACACCCTCAGCTTCACACGCTACCCCAATGACGTTACATTCTATGGTATGATTTAAAAGTATGAGAATGAGCTTCCCAAAATCTCAACTTGTACTGTACGATAATTACAACATAATTGCCAAATTGGTGCCTATAAAACCGATGTGATTGAAACACTGCATGATATTAAGCAGAACCGGGGGAAAGGGTGTAAAAGTAAGAATTGAATAGTTGATCAGACTCAATCAGTCAATTTATTGAAAATTCCTGGACTATTGACACGAATTGAATGAAAAATAATTTTTATATTATTTTACTGTTTCCTTGAAGCTATTTCACCATTTACTCGCTATGCATACGACTTAATGCTACATAGTAAAACCCACTTACATGCGATGAACCCAATGTTACTACCAAAATTCTGAAACTCTTCACCTCTCTTAAATTAAAAATCTAAATTTTCGTATATACTCCCATTTTCAAAATTCTCTGTAAAGACGTTAATAGCCTGTGACGCTGAATGTCTCAAAATATACTAACTAACTAACTAACTATAATGTGGCGTGAATGTGTATGTATAGTGAGTAAATGGTGAAATAGATTCAAGAAAATTTCGGTAAAATAATATAAAAACTATTTTCCGTCCAGTGTGTGTCAACAGTCCAGAAATTTCCAAAAAAGAGACTACCTTTCCGGATAAAATATCCAATTTTAACTTTCCAAGTTCACAAGACTCTTGTTCAAACGAAATACGGTTGACGTATGTTTTGGATTAAAACTGTGTATTTGGCAACGGGAGACGTGAAGCCCATCAGCTGTCCTGCTCATTGCCGGTAAAAATTAATTACGAAACGTGCCCGTCGCCCGCGTCCCACCGCGAAAAAATAACTAAATCAATCCCACATTGATGGAGTTGCAAACCGATTCAGCAGGCACGGGGGAAAAAGTGGGATCAAAATACGAGCCCCACGCGGATTTCACAATCCGAAGATCTTAATCAAACCACGGACTCAGCGCACCCTTAGCAGGTTACTTGCTCGAATCGTAACCGGAATACAGGAAGAGGCTGCCAGATTTCATTTAAAAACATTATAATCCCTGTAATTTTTCAACGCTGATGGATGGTTACGAATGGATCAGAGATCATCCGTACGTAACCACTGAGAAAAATATTGTGTTCTTGTGTTACTTCAGAATAAGTGCAGACAAAGAAACTGAAATCAATCCAAATTTTGTGTTGATATCGATAGAGTTTGCATTGAATTTAGCACAAAAAACCGAGGAAAAAACCGTAAACTCCGGAATCAACCAAAAACTTGGGTAATACTGGTTCGACTTCCCAAAATGACCGAACTGAAGAGAAATTGCCGTACCTTAAGTACAAGAGCTTTTCTTTAACATTCTAAAATTTTCTTAAACTTTCACTTTCTAAAATTGCTTTAACAGCTGATAAGGAAAAAAATCTTCATTGATTTTCCTAGGATCAAAAATCCAGAAAGCCACCTCTTCTTCTCTTCTTCCTCGTCCGCTTAAGGTTAGAGACTATTAGTCAAAATGTAGCTGTATAATATAGATAAGTCCTGCTCTTTACAGGTTTTCCTGATTTCTGCATGAAATCCGAGGAATGATCAGCGAAATTTTCGGTAGGAAATGCCCAAGATTCACCCGGTTGATTTACAATTAACGAGAGAACATTTGGCAACACTGAAATGTATTTACGTTCTTTCGTGCGGAAAACTACGAACTGCATCGCACGCCCTCCGACAGACGAATCAAGACACGACATGAGTGCAGATCCCTACAACTTACAACTAACGGGACCACTTTTTTCGCCCAACATGGCACAAAACATCGGACAACTCAATCCCGTCGCATGTATTTTTAATTCGAATTAACTTCATTGTGTTTCCTTTTTTGTCCGCCTCGGCGCGTACGTGGCTACCGCACAATGGACCCTTGGGGTTGCACCTTCCGTGTTGTACGGACCTTTGTCAGGTCTCGGCGGCGCGGGGCGGGGGTTTCGAGT
This sequence comes from Bemisia tabaci, assembly GCF_918797505.1. NCBI lineage: Eukaryota > Metazoa > Arthropoda > Insecta > Hemiptera > Aleyrodidae > Bemisia > Bemisia tabaci. The sequence continues at coordinate 19,224,509 of NC_092794.1, read as the reverse complement.
GGTTCGCACGAGGGGGAACCAACTTTGGTCCGGAGGGGGTTGCTTGCCCGTCGGCCTCGTCAAAGTATTTATAATTGCGTTTCGATAAGCGCACTTCAGAACGCGTCCTGCAACGATCCCGATTCCATTCTAATGAGACACTGTTTAAAATAAAACGAGAAAGGAGAAAAGAACCCTTTCGAAGCAGTCCGCCAGCTGCGGCCATCGCGAAGTTTCGCCAGCCGGTGTATCGTGATAAGGGCTTTCCAGCTCCCCTCGAGTAAAAAATGTTGAGCATTTTAAAAGGGGGGTATTCGTCTCTTGAAGGGATCACATGTTCGAGGTATGAAACAGTGGCAGTGAAAAAAATTTTGATCGGCAACAGAAAAGCTGAATGCTTCATTTGTCGGATGGGATACGATACCGAAGTGTTTAGGGGGAAAAAATCAGCTAATTCGAAAATTCAGGCGATAAATAAGGATTGGAAGAGCATTACATGTGTCTCCAATTCGATGAATTTAAGTTATGAATAAAAACTACTGAGAGAACTACGCAAAATGATGCTTGTCTCATTTCCGAATATCCTCAAGAAGACTTAACTTCTATGAGGCTTTGTGAAAACATATACGCTTTAGACCAGCTACTTACTTGTACGAATCTAGGCATACGGGTGTTCACAAATTGAGTGATGATATCGATATAAAAACTCACCTGAAACAAAAAAGGAAAAAGTTATTAGTTAAATAATGAATTGAAAATTTGCTATAAATATAAATGGTACTCGTAATTAAAACCAGGCACACGTTTGTGGTTGACAAGTGACAATGCATAAACGGCAAGTATAAAATGTTAAGCTGTAGCTAAGAACTTGTAATACATTTTACTTCGTAGCTGAGCTTAATTCAAGTTTTCTTCTTAAAAAGAAAAAGAAAAAAGTAAACCAAGTTCATCGTACCAATTAGATTTCAAGCTCTTCCGTCCTCAATGATATCACCGTCGAGTTTGCTAGACGTTTTAGTATCAGAAAGTATCTGGCCAGAGAGGGGATTCTATTCCTTATTAAAAATGGAACAATCAATTTTCATTTTTTCATAGTTTCGCTTTCGACATCAACTTTATGTGGCAAAAATTTAATAACAAAGGCTGTTTTCATTTCTCTCAACTTATAGAGAGACTATTAGGTGATAATTACCAACCGAATCGCTCCATTCCGAACAAGTTACAAAAGCATAAGTAAGGAGAAGGGAAAAACGCCGTATGAGCCTTTAGGCTTCGCCAAATTTTCTTAGACAAATCGTCAATTTATAAGAAAATTTTTAAGATATTTTTCTGCCAATTCCTCAGATAATTTTGTCTGTAATTGAATTTACATTTTCTGAACGTTTCAAGGAAAAATGTTCATAACTTTCCTCAAGAAAACACATTTTATCGAAGAAAATTCAGCAAATTTCAAAAGTTCATAGGGCCTCCTTTCTTTTCAGGCAGATTAGGCTACATATCTTTCCCGCCTCCTATTATTTCCATGTTCAACCTCTTTTTCGTTGAAATTTGACAACATCTAGTAAAAAGGGCAATTGGGCAACACCCAACCACGTAGACAATTGTGTCGATCCCTGCTGCTCCTCCGCCCTGATTGATTCCTGTTTCATTCAATGTATTGTTTTACTGCAGCGCAATCAGATTCGAACTCTGTCTTTTCTTAGATTTGATTGCTTTCTGTTACGCTTTGACCCTTGTTTGCCTTCCTCCTCTTGCTCTACCATGCAGGTTGTGTTTCAAAAATCCTTCTGATAGACGAACGGGCGTAGCCAAGGGCTTGGGCGGAACACTTGTTCCACTTTCAGGGCCTCCTGGTCCGAAATCGTAAATTAATAGGTTTTTCATGGTAAATAGGTTACACGCGAGGACAGATATGAAGTCAAAGTTAATGGGAGATGTTGACAGTTTTACTTTTAACTGGATTCGGTACTTAAATAAAGCAATCGCAAAGTTTATCTGCTAATTCCTTATATTCTTTGGGTCAGATTCATTTCTTTTAAATCTCGAATGGTGACAGACGTAGAGAAATAGTGGACGTTTGAACGGATCGAGTAGTTCATGTTTCAACTACAAGTTAACGTTACTTTTGAAAATTATCTGCTTTAATTGTGTTCTTTGTACCTAAAATGAACGATAAGATGAAGTGGAAAGAAACAGGGATCGGTAGTTTTTTAATGCACGATGTAAGAAAGCTGAACAATTTTCTTTTTTCAGAAAAGTATTATGTACGAGTACGTTTCAGAGCTTTTTAGTCCATACTGACTTTGTTTCAGACACATGAAAGGATTTTTGGCTCAACTCTCTGAACCTGGAGAGACAATGGCAAGTGAGACCCCGCTTACAGTCGTGGGAACTGTTGGTAAAATACAGAACAATACAATCTCACGCTTCATTTCTCTGGTGATTTTTTACCCTATCCGATGACTACAAAATTTTCCTCGTCAGCGCGTCAGAATAAAAACCCTTTCAGCCAAAATAGACACTTGACAAGAAGCGTTTGCAAATCTGAGACTGATTGTTATAACGTTGCTGCACGCTGAAAAATAGAATAGGAGCTACTAATCTGGGCACTCACTTTAAATTAGCATTATTATGAGAATAATGGGTGAAAATGAAGACATATTATTTCATGTTCCTTCATATACCAAGTTGCTCGTCGGAAAAAAAAAAAAAAAAATTCATGAGGATGTCTACAGTATTTTCATTTTGGATTTTCCCGATTCTTTCCTGATTTTACATACTATTTGAAAAAAAATCCTGCCGTGTTGCACGCATAAATTGACATTTGTTCCATTTAAAAAATCAAAATTTTAATGAAATGAACCAAACGTGCACTGTGCACAACGCTTGAAGCACTCAGAGTTTCTTTACTTTTCTTGACACATATACAGTTAGGTAAAAATAGCAAGCCATGTGGTAGCATTAACCATACTTCTGGAGAATGCGATTAGAGATACGACAGTCGCTACCATTGAATCTATCGGTGATTACCTTACTATTATCACCTTACCTCAAACCATACTTTTTTATTGGTGCATATAGCTTTTAAATCCATTCAGATTCACCCCCTGGGACCTCATCCACCCAAATCATCGCTCTTCTGGTATTAAAGCGTACCTCGATTTTCACGTGAGTCCTATTGAACTTACAATCCTATGCTTCCTGGGGCTCATGTGAGAATCGAGATACGCTTTTCCGTCAGAAGCGCCACGAAACGCCCTGTCTGGGACCCTTCGACGGCGGGCGCGAATCCGGGGCGATCCGGCACTCCAGCAATCCCACATGCCCGGCATGCCTCTTGACTCGGGAGTCCTCAAAGGGTCGCCGCGGAACGCGGAACGTGGGAATCCCGAGGGCCGGGAGGGCTGCAGGGACGCGACTCGGCCCGCGCCAGTGTAATCCTTGTCCTTTTTGATGGTGACATAATAATAACGCGGCGGGCGGCTCTCCCCCCCCCTCCCACCCCCCACCCGGACCGTTCGGGTGTAATTTGAATACGGCTTGGCGTGGCGTCCCTTCCGACTTCCCCCCGACGGCGGAGGCTGTGATTATAAGGTCAGAATGTGTACACATCTATGGTAATTGCAGGGTTGTACGGTTATTGGGCATCGTTGCCGATACTCGGGACTCCGCTCCACGCCCTACTGAAGGGTGTGAACCCTGCCATACCCGAGAGCTATGGAATTTCGGGGCTCCTATGAAAACCGACTCGATTCTTTGGTTGACTTGCAGGCCGGTTTCTTTAATCGGCAGTTAGGAGGGTATAGGAAATGCGGAGGATTAGGAAAGCCACAATTTTTTGGAAACATAATCTTTTTTAGGGTGTCTACTGAAACAGGTACACTAAAAAAAAAAAAAAAAAATACATTGGACATAGAGTCCAGACTCTTAAAAACATCGACAAGAAAAAGTACTCTTGATTCAATCAGATTTAAGCTTAAATCAAGAACCAAGCCTCTTGATTTGAGCGGATTTCCTTTTGATTTAAGCTTAAATCTGATTGAATCAAGAGTCCTTTTTCTTGTCAATATTTTCAAGTGTCTGGACTCTAGATCCAATGTGTTTTTTCGTAGTGTAGGCAAAAAAAATAGTGCTTTTTCAGTACATTCCCAAGCAATTCAGAACCTCATCAACGGAAAAGTTCAGTACTCTTCCGGTGCCCCCTTTAGCGAAATTCGAAAAATTTTGAAAATGTGAAATTCTCGGTCAAATTGCGACAAATATGACGTAGACACAAGATTTCATTGGTGGCTTGAAAACTGCCCACACCATCGCAATCTTTCAGGCAAGCACTACCCTCAGAAATATCAACGCGTAGGGGATAGCATACTCTCCAGGACTCGTTAAAAATACGCGTAGTTAGTATGAGGGAAAATATTCTAAAGCTTTTCGCGGAAATTCCGCAACTTATCCGTACTTCTGGACCACCCTTTAAAAAAATCAGTACTAGTACCGGACTTTTCAAAAATTCCGGACTAGCAAACACCCTGAATTGGACCATCCATTTCGGGTCGATCTGACAACAAGTGCGATAGAAAATCCATTGCTGCATCGCAGTGCCGCTCGTTAGGCTTAATTTTCCCGACGTTGCCGGAGTCTCGGAGATGCTCCCGGGGACCCGAACTCTGACTTGCTGACGAAAAACGCCGTATGAACCTTCAGGCGTTGCCAAATTCCCTGTGATAAAACACGAATTTTCCGGCGAAATTATGGATATTTTCCTTCCAATTTTTTCGAACATCCTGTTCACAATTTCACTTGAAGTTTCTGAAAATGTGGAGTACTAATAATCATAACTTGTCTCAAAAATAAACATTTTATCGGAGGAAATTTGGCAACTCTGGGTTGTTCATACAACGTTTTTCCTTAGTGCGGCAGACTGAACTGTCACGCTGTCATGAGGAGAACGACGACGACGCAGTATTATCGATCCCTAATCCCAATCCGTCAAGTCCCCGGAGAGCGGTTGGCGGGTGGGGCGACATTTACACCTCTTACGATTAGTGAGTAATTACTCGCGGCCCTGTGATTAAGATTTAATTGGGCGCGCACGCAACGGCCCCAACGCCCGCGCTCGACCGCCGATTAGTTTTCATCAGCCTCGTTCCGTTTCCATTAGCGTCCCCGAGAAAAAGGATCCGCGTCCAGCGAAGCCGGCCGGGACTGTTTATTTACTCTCTTCTGTTGTGCTAGGGAAGAACGGCGTATGAACATTCGAGCGGTGTCAAATTGCCTTCGATAAAAAGTTTATTAATGAGGAAAGTTATGAGTATTTTCTGATGAAAGTTTCCGGAACTTCAGGTGAAATTGCGAGCAAACGTATCTGAAGACTTGGACGAAAAATATTCATAAGTTTACCTTGTGTTTTATCGAAGAAATTTGGCAACGCCTGAAGGTTTATACGATTTTTTACTCGGCATGGCATTCCTTGTGCACTAACGCTGTATATTGATAGCCAAAACGCCAAATCACGCATCTCCGTTTGCAACTTTGCAGATATCCCGTCATACTTCATTTCTTCTGTGGGAAACTAGTTAACGTGATTTCTTGAAACCTTCCCTGATTTTTCCTCTCTGATAGCAAAATATTCTATTTGAAAATCAAGCTACTAAATTTACTCCGTCCTCTAAAAAAAAAATATAAAATAAAAAAATACCCGAGATTCTGGGGCACCGCAATGGAGATAGGTGGTTACGCACTTAGACCATCGATATCGTATTGCATCGTATGGCACAGTATTGTACCGTTCAGTGCCGAGGCGTGAATGATCGATCATGGACATTTCCCCATTTGAGGCTGTGGTAACGAATCGATTATTAATAACGTGTTCGTTGCAACCACCCTGTTAATCGACTCTTTCCCACAAGTTCCAGTGGCACATCAATCGATACATCGCAAAACACGCCACGCCACTGGTATCGTTCCGTATTGTTTTAATTACGACGACGCACTTCATGTCAACGACAGATGAGTTTTTAATTATTTGATTATGTGTAATGACACTGAAAAATATGCCGTGGTAACACGGCTGTCACATTAAATTAAAGCCCGCGGGGCACTACGATCAGGGCCCTCACATAGGGGAGGGGGGTCGCTGGACCTACGTTGCTAGGCTCTAGTCTCTGGGTCCCATAAAAATTCAGAGCGCGTGGCTTCGAGACCTAAATAAAAAGACAAAACGAACCTATTTCCCAAGGTAGGTTTGGGATTGACCAATAAGGAGGCGTGACAAAAGAAGGGGGGGGGGGCATTAAAATAATCGGATAAGGCGGTAAATCTAAATTGATGCAAACTAAAATTCCCTCCACGCTACAGTTTTAAATATTTCAGTTCACTTTTCCTCATAGGCAGATCCAGAAACTTCGAAAGGGGGGTTAGCAGGAGGGGGTGCACCGAAGATTTTTCTTAATTTTAAATAATCTAGTGTTCAGTTGGAGTCCTTCATGGCTCCATTCAGTTCATGGGCGGTCCTTCTCATTTTCTCTACTACTTCCTTCCTTCTCTTCCCTCTTTCTTCTTCGCCTTCTACGCTCTATGCATTCTTGGATCCGCCTGTATTCGATTAGTTTTGAAAAAAAAAAAAAAAAAAAAAAAAAAAAAAAAAAAAAAAAAAACTGTCGAGTATAGGATTCGCACATTTTTCGAGCAATTCGTTACGTTTCATTTCGTATCCATAAAAATGTATAACCTCAACTTTTTGGGACCGCGCGTTCATGTCAAAAGAGACCTTCCCATCCGCGATGATGCGAACTCGAAGACGCTTGGATATCTTATCGGAGCAAAACGTCAAATTTTCGCAGATACGATTTCCACGAGGCTCGAGGCGGACGCTAGCCTCGCGAGGAAAACTCAATTTTTCCGGGCGAACCCGACCGCAACCCTTCCGCGCTCCGTCGCCGACCTCTTAACCCGAATTCAATTTCCTCCGATTCTTGCGACTCAAGGTTGTTAGTCACACTCCTGCCTTTTCCACCCACCTCGGCGCGACCGGAAACCGGAAATGATGGCATTTTCGCCGAACTTTCGCATTCACGGGTAATAGCCGGGGGGTAGCCGGGGGGGGGGGGGGGGAGGTAGCGGAGGATCTCGGGATGATTTCCGTCTCCTCCCTGTATTTTTATACTTCCTCCTTCCCGGTTTGGAGGATCCCCGAGGTTCGCCCTCCCCCGTTTCCCGCCGCACGGTCGGGTGCTCCACCCTTGTTTCATTACCATCTTCACGACCATTATCTCGCGGCATGCCAATTCGCGCCCTTCTATTATGCATAGAGTTATTTTCTCTGTTGCCACGTTGCCGTAAGCGGTGAAGTGTCGTACCTGTCGGGAAATGGCTTACTCGTGAATTTATTACACTGCGGGTGGGGGTACATCGGAGGGGCGAAGATATTATAAGGGCGCGCTTCTGACTCGGAAGGTATCACTGTAAGAAGTCCTGCCTTACATGCAGTCGAGAGATAACTTACGTTATGACAAACACTTCGTAACTAAAAAAAATCTTCCTTGCATAAGAATTTCAAGTCACATCCACAATCTTTATCAATCCGCCTATGTACTAAATCTACTGTCCACAAAAATTTCATTTGAAGTTTTTCTGACATTTTCCTGAATTTTCCAGATATGTGATCTAAAATTTCCAGACTTATTGCGGGAATAAATTGACACTTATGTTTTAAAAAATCAAAAATGAAATAATAGATGAATTGACTAAAATGTTTGAAGAATGCTTGAATCCTCAGAATTTCCCGATCCATAACCAGTTTTCCTGATATTTTCCAGTTTTGACAGACATGATAGTTGACACTTTGATTGAAACAATAATCTAGGAAAGAGGGATTTGTCTTTTTGATTCGCTGTTTGGTGGTATTTAAATGTGGCAGAATTTGCTAACTTTCTTAGTCTCTTACAGCACTGGAAAAAAACACATTGGATCTAGAGTCCAGACTCTTGAAAACATTGACAAGAAAAAATACTCTTGATTTAATCGGATTTTTGCTTGAATCAAAAGGAACTCCGCTTAAATTAAGAGGCTAAGTTCTTGATTAAAGCTAGATTCTGATTGAATCAAGAGTACTTTTTCTTGTCGATGTTTTGAAGAGTCTAGACTCTAGATCCAATGTGTTTTTTTTTTTCCAGTGAGGGTTTCATTGATTTTGCACTGAAATTCGCCTACTGATGACAGGTGTAAGTCCGGATAGGCAGTTTGCCGGGCGAATTTTTGCAAATTAGGCTGGACTTGCTCATCAACTCTTTGCTGTCATCGGTCATCAGTACGCAAATCTGAGCGTCAAATTCCAACGGTAACAGGAACATTACGAGTACGGTGTCTCTAAAATACAATATTATCCCACGTTTGATGACACGTAGATGAGTGACGTAGACGAGCTGTAAAAAGGTAAATCCGTCAACGCGGACGACTCGTCGAGTCCCTGCGCCCCATTTGGCGGGCCCAGCCGAATCCCGGAATTTCATTTAAATTCTCGCTTTTTACGATACAATCTCCCCGGCTCAACAGTGCCATCTTATGAATATACAATCTCCTCGACAGCGGTTGGCGTCGCCCCGGAAAAATCAACAGATCCGCTCGAGGAAATCCCTGAAATTAAAACGTTTTCTTAAAAGGCGCGGCAACTTTTTCCAACGCTCCGAGTCCGGAAGTTTTTCCAATTGAATTTAGGCCCACGGTGTCATCCCCTGTGCTATTTAATTTAATCGAGGACCAAAAGAAACCCTCTATACTCGACTGTAAGGTGGCGTGGAAACTTAAATACTCGGCGATTCAACATTTACTTCTAGGGCTGTAGGCTCAGAAATGTTCTCAATAAGCACCATCGGCTTGTTGAGCTGCTTAACCTTAAACCATCAAAACACGATTTTGTGACTAGCGTGCAACTGCCTTATTACTTGAATTTGTTGAGATACTTAAAAATTTTACAGATATTTTTGATGACTTAATAGCTCAGATTTACGAATTAAAAATGTTTAACCGCCGTCTCCTGTCTTTTGATATACCCAGTTTCAAAACTGTATTTTGAAGTCGTCCACTGAAAAAAAAAAAAAAAAAAAAAAGTCTCTTGGTTCCAGAGTCCAGACTTTTAAAAAATTCAACACGAAAAACATGCGCTTAGTTCTTCGCTTGAAGCGAGAGCAAAGCCTCTCTATTAAACATATTTCCTTTTAATTCAAGCAAAAATCCGATTGAATCAAGAGTATTTCTTCTTGTCAAGTTTTTAAAAAGTTTGGCCTCTTGATCCAAGATTTTTTTTTTCAATGTTGGATTCCGAAATATTATTAGATGGACTAGAATTAAACGAAACGATTATTTTCCAAATCACGTAAGCGCCAAAATTGCGAATACGAGAAAAACAAGAAACTCCGTTTTCTTTCCTTTTTGATAATCTGCAATTCCAAAAAATGTATGTTCCTTGGAAGGCTATTTTGAAATCAGACATTATTGATTATCTAGAGAAAACAAAGAAAAAATAACTCCTCTACCACCAACATAGAGATTGGTGCTTGCGTGATTCGGAAAAAAATCGGTTCAATCTTGAGTCCACACCAAGTTAATTTACGCAGTATTAGACTGCGACAGAAATCCGCAATCTTGATTTTTCCCTTCACTTGACGTGAAAAATTGACGTCAGACGATCCTCTATCGCAGTCTAGAAATGCATAGAATTATTTGGCTTGGACATTGGCGGATCCAGCAAATTGGCAACATTGTCTATTCACCATTCAAACCTATGGATATGTATCGATTCTTGGAGGGGCTAGGTGCTCCGGCAAAGAATCGACTTATTTAGTACAGGTTTAAATGGAGGAAATCCAGTCTTGCCAAATTGCTGGATCCACTTCTGGGCTTGGGCCCTACATATTTGAACCAGACAGCGAATCCGCTCTTCTTCGCATGGAGCATGGAGGTTGGCGGATCCAGCAAATTGGCAACACTGGATTTTCTCCATTTAAACCTATGGCTATGTATCGATTCTTGGAGGGGCCAGGTGCTCCGGCAAGAATCGATTATTCAGCACAGGTTTAAATGGAGGAAATCCAGTGTTGCCAAATGGCTGGATCCACTTATGGCAGCGAATCCGCTCCTCTTTGCATGGAGCATGGAGGTGGCCTCACCACCGCACCGGTTGCCCGCGGTGAAATCGAAAGTGGCCTTGACGGATTGTTTTCGAGTCGGTGGATGACGTGACGCGAACGCGGAGACTTAGGAATCAATTAAAGGAGTGCGGGCGGCGGGCGACATAGGTGCAGGCGCAGGGGCACCCGGGGAAGAATTACTCGCGAGCGCATTCATGAACTGTTTAAATTACTTCTCGATTCAGAATGGATACACGCTGCTGGCTGCCGGGCGACCGGGCTTCCACCAAAAGAGCCGACGCCACCGACGAGGACGCAACAGATTAGTTCGGTGTTTATTATAACTTTTATCAGAATCACTCTCCTTCGATTTGTTTCCGAGGAGTTTTTAATTTGCCTCGTACATGCCCCCCCACCCCCTACCCCGATCGAGACGTGCGATGCTGCCGGATTTGCCGACGTAAGGGTCCTGATGTAAGATCAAGTCGCGAGGATGCGAGGAAAGGACCGAATTTAACCGATTATTTTTTAAATCATGTAACCACCAATCTCTATTTTAGTGGTCGAGCACTGGAAAAAAAAAAACACGTAGGATCTAGGGTCTAGACTCTTGAAAACATTGACTAGAAAAAATACTCTTGATTCAATCAGATTTTTGCTTAAATCAAAAGGAAAACCGCTCAAATGAAGAGGCTTGGTTCTTGATTTAAGCAAAAATCCGATTGAATCAAGAGTATTTTTTTTTGTCAATGTTTTCAAGAGTCTGGACTCTAGATCCAATGTGTTTTTCTTTTCCAGTGTAGAAATCTTAAATACATTAGTGGAATTTTCTAGAATTTGAAGATACTTGACGACTCAAAAGTTAGAAAAAACAAGGGCAAGAATATTTTGAAAGATTTTTAAAGGCGTCGAAAACCCTGCATAGCAATAGAGATTACGCCAGAATATTACCTTTAAAAAATGAACACGCCGAGACCGAATTTTAAAATTTGACAACATAGGCTCAGATTCACAGGGTCGGGGGCAGAGCGCTCATTGTGTCCAAAGTAATTGATTCTTTTTCCTCGGAATGACTATTTTTTCTTTCTTATTTCGGGCGGGAGGAACTCCCTCGATTGTCCGTCCTTTGTCTCAACTCGGAAAGATTTCGGATCCCCAGCCAGCATTCCAGTAGTGGCGAGTGGGGGGGGGGGAGAGACTGGAGGGGGGCGCGCGGTGCCCTCCCACCTGCCAAAACACGGGGAGGGCCAAGTTTTCTCAGTCACGAAGTTCGGCCCGCATCGCAGGGGCGGACTTCAACTCCCGGTGCGGCTCTCGGATTTCGAGCCCGAGGCATGAAGAAAAAACCCATCTAAATATGAGAGCTTTTAGCCCGAAAGTTGAAAATAACACTAAGCGGGGGATGGTGGAAGGCCCGTCTGGGTGCATTGCCAAACTGGGCTTAACTGATGGAATCAGACATTTTAGGTAATTGCGCATGGATGCCCGCTCAATCGGGCATTTTGATCTGTAAAAGGCAAGTATTGCACAGTTACTGAAACAATGGGATTGATAACTTTTCCGAAGTCTCGAGGACCAAGAAAATAAATGAGCGTTAAATAAACATTTAATCAATATCATCAATACTAAGTATCTAACACTTTGTAAAATTTCAAAAAAATTAGAAAATCCATGATATTACGGAATGGAGAGAAAACTTTCCCGCAAGTAAAGCTCGAAGACTGCGGGCTGCTTGTTGAAATTGGTAGATAGAACCATAGACAAAGAAGTCAAAAGGGATCTTATTGGTGGAAGCGGGTGGTTGCAACGGACAAATAAGATAGAATGAACGAATGATCCTCAGTCTGTGAACCATACTCAGGTATCTCGTACCATCACTAAATATATGTGCTATTATTATAGGTTCCTTTTACTACTATTAATAGTTTTCCTCCATATGAACCACTAATTTGTTTAAAAGCCATAGCTTTTTCTCAGTGTATAACGACAACCCACGAGAGACCCTCCCTATAGTTAGTACGTCATTTTCTCCCTTAGTCTACAAGAACCACCCATTTCAACCAATGGGATCACCGCAAACGCCCTATCTCCTCTTCGTCCATCAATTATAACAATCAATTTCAACAAATTTGCCGGCAAAGAGAACGTCGGGTCCGGGAGTTTCGACGGCGGGGGAAAATTAGACTCAAGATTGAATGAAATTATCGTTCGAAGGCAAAGGCGCTGCGATTATTTTGCTCTCTCGGGTTGGCAACTTTGAATGGGATCCGTGAACGGGACAATAGGACTTGTTTGAAGGAAGATTAAGGACGAGGTGGGTGGATTGCACGCGCAGGCCTCGCGGTCCGGCTCGCAATGCCAGTTGGGGCGGGAAAACCCCGAGCTAGAAATCGTCATAAATAGTACCCAACAACTATACTTTTTTTGTATGTTTCTGTAGCGTGGCAACCGCGTTGGTTTCTCGACAAAATGCTCGTATTTTTATTCGAGGAGTTGGCGAATGGCGAGTGGTACAATGGGATGGCATCGGGCGCGCGGTGACGGTGGTCGCCGTGGATCTAGGAATGGGCGGACCGCCGGGGCCCGTGCCAAATGCCCGATTGCCCAAACGACCAGGCTAAACGCCCGAACGCCCTGCGTTTACTCTTTCGCCGGATCGGGGAACAGAACACGCCGGATCGCGCCCAGAGCACCGTTAACATGGGCCGAGCTTCCCACGAGCGCCAACGCAAGCGACGCCCGCCAAAATCCGTTGGTCCCGATCGGTCGTAGAGTGGTTTCTTCAACCATTTTTTGAAAATCATATTTGTTTTCACGGGAATTAAAACTACACTGAAAAAAGAGTTACGAGCTATGTAGACCTACCGCCCGTTCCGGGGTCAGAAGGCCGAAAGTTCCGGGTGCTGGAGCTGTAGCTTCGATTGCTCCTGGTGATAAGCCCGGAACTTTCAGCCTCTGAGCCCGGAACGCGGACGGAATGTCAATAATCTATACAGCCCGTAAGAGCGGCTTCCTCGGTCGGACTTATTTTTTCAGTGTAAGACTTAGGTTTTTTGGGAACTTTTTTCAGTCATTGGATAGGGGAGGGGTTTGGGACCACTTTTGACCTGATGGTAAATAATTATTTACATTTACGAATTCTTCATTCAAATTATAATGAGATCATATATAACCCCTTCCTTTGTCTTCTTTGATCCGAAATTAAAAGTTCCCACCTATCGTGAATATTGCCTTCTTTGTTTCGAATAGATTGTACCGAAAAAGTGCGCCACAACTACTCTGACAAATCATCGATTAACTCAATATTACTAACAAGGGGAGACGGTGGTTCGTATTGATCCTACACGCTGCAAATTGGTCAAAAACAGTCACATCAGGGGCATCCCGTCGCGTCGATCACCCCCGCTCATTTGAACTACATTTTAAAATTAGGGACCATTATATTTCTGGCTCTTTCGTAAAAACACGTACGTGCATAGGGAACCTAATGGAACATATGTTGTTCATAAGATGAGC
>NC_092794.1:19013433-19210390 GCF_918797505.1 Bemisia tabaci | reverse complement strand
TTTCTTAAATTCCACCTCGAAAAGAAATGCATTAATTCAATTGGTTTCGAAAATAGCCGAACTTCAAGAATCATAGACATTCATATTGCACCCGCCTTGTTAAACGATCCGTTTCTGTATGTTTTAAATGGCAGACCAATCGATTTATCGCAAAGCATGTCACGATGAACCGGAATACGGGCAACGTGGCAAGCCACTCGGAAGGGAAGAAAAGAGACGCGAGGTGGAAGAGAGGAGAGAGGAGAAAAAAGTGACAAGAAATAGCGGGAGTTAATGGTTACTCGGGAGAAGCTCAAGGCAGTGTTTCACTCAAGTGGCATCTAATTGCCCCGTTTTGAAAATGCTTTAATTTATCCAGATTTATTGAGACTTTTAAAAGCCTATTGTTTGGGGAGAGCCGAGAGATGCGCCTCTATTTGGACTCGCCGCTCGAGGGATGTGCGTGTGTGCGCGTGTGTTTGTTGGAGAACCCTAAATGGGAGAACCACGACGAAAACAGATACTGGAGTCTTCGTCGGAGATGCGTCACAGATCATCCTCCTTTGTCACACAACAGAGAGAGAATCTATGCTACACTGGAAAAAAAGGCGCTCGGATATAGAGTCCAGACTCTTGAAAACATTGACAAGAAAAAAATACTCTTGATTCAATCAGATTTTTGCTTAAATTGAAAGGAAATCCGCTCAAAAGAGGCTTGGTTCTTGATTTAAGCTAGATTCTAATGAGTCAAGAGTACTTTTTCTTGTCGATGTTTTTAAGAGTATGGACTGTACATCAAATGTTTTTTTTTCCTAGTGTACCCACTCTTATGTCTGGCGCCGAAATTAGCCAAGAGAATACTTTGGGGGGGGGGGGGGGGGAGTGTGATTGTTTAGTTTTTTCAGTGCTCCTGGCGAGTTTATGAGCATCTATGTGGTTCGAAATTGATCACAGCTATGAGTCGGTTTTGCAAGCCTCCGCTGCACTTACGACATCACCCTGTAGATTTGCGATGTATCGATTGATCTGACTTTTAAATCTACGGGGAAGGATCGATGAACAGGATGTTTGCAACGAAGCGGCATTTTTTCCGTTGTGTTTTTTCCTGTCAGAAGGTTGGCCGCCCCCTTTGACCTCAGAGCTCCATTTTTCGACATGTCCGTATACTTTCCCCACATAGGTTGAGCCAAGTCAGGGTGAGGCCTGGACTGACGTCACGATTAAAAACCCTCAGCCACCGTTGTGAGGTCACCATTGTGGGGAGAACGATGATGGAGTAGAGAGAGCGGCAACTGCGGTGCTGGGAGAGTGCTCCTGGTGGCATCTTCATCTTGACTTGATGATGCATCCCGCGCCCGGTGAGGTAATCTCGGTGTCTCCTCCATTTGGAGCTGCGGCCGAGGCACTCACGCTGCTCCCGAGCCAGACCTGCAGCCGCATCTCTCGTCTGCCCAACCGAACGCCCCAGCGCCCAAGCCAGGCAGCCATTAGCGCTTAAAAGCTTCCATTTGTTTGTTTTCCAGCCTGATCATCATTAGCCGGCTTCCCTTCGCCGTGCGTCGATCCTCGGCTGCCGCTGTGCGCAGGTTTCACTGGAAAAAATTGATTGGAAAAAAACATTTTTTTTAAAGTAATGAAGCATGGTGTCCAGGATCGGGAAAAGCTGGATTCATCAGGGAATGAAATATTTTAGGGATAATTCGGGGAGTATATTCCGGAAACCAAGAATCTCCTCTTCAACCATCTGAAGTTTATGTTATTGCCAGGGTTGCCACAGTCGAGGAATACCGGAAATGTCAGAGAATTTTAAAAAGTCAGCAAAATCGGGAAATGTCAAGGAAATTGACGAAAATGTCAGGGAAAATTAGTTAAATCATCTTCATTTGCTTTCTAGAATGGGTTTGAGGTTTCGAACAACAAATTTTGCCTGAAAACTATCTGCAAGTATGTCTTCTTAACCACCCGTCACATCTTCAATTATCAGGGAATTTCACCAAAATGTGTCCGGGAAATCAGGGAAATGTCAGGAAATTTCATTTTCCAAATTCTGCGGCAACCCTGTAGCACCTTAGCCGCTATTATTGACCTCTTGAATGACGTTTTTGAATCTTCAAATCGGAGAATAATAGAGAAGCTTTCATCAACCAGATAATATAAACATCAGGACGCTTTTGGATCTGATGAAGATCTGAATGTTTGATGAAATCATTCTCGACTCCATCGGCCCCGCTACCACGGTTTTTTGCCCCAGGTCGTAGGTCAGGTCCGGTTTCAAAAGATTTATGACAATTTACAATATTCCAGTGACACCATAATTACTGTTATTGTTATACAAAAATGTTTGTGGGTGGGCGGCGGGAGGGAGGTCGTCAAGCACTCTACTAGAAATAGCTCTTCTTAATTTTCGCAAATCATCTAACATTGAAAGTCTTAAGATTCTGCTCCACCGACTTAGCATATTATTTGAGCATAATGGCAATACCGACAAGTCCCCGAGGGAGGGGAGGAGCTTGCATAAGTCTCAAAAAGGGAGGAGGGGCTCCTAATTCAGTAAACTTGCATAAATCCTCCAACACCTTGCCAGCTGACTCCCAGATGTGCCGCCACGAAGAAGAATCTGCGTTAAAAAAGCGACGAGGAGTCGGAAAATCTATTAATAGAGGGGCATTAATGCCCGATGCTCAAACTTGATTTATTAGCGTTTCAATTTGACTCGAACGGTGCAAATGCACTCATAGCGAATGAAGGAATAGCCCCCCGTAAATCATAAGCAAGTGCCAGAGATTTCACGAGAGAGTGAAGGGAGATTTGAAGTAAGGTCGACTAATATTGTAACCGCTGTAGAGACGCTCGTGGCTGGCTTAAAGAAGTTTCACCAAATTTTCCGACGGAAAGTTTATGTGAGAGGGACTTTAAGGAAGCATCAGTTGGTTCACATTTTGCAATAAGGAACCACTGTTTATAGCCCATTTAGAAACCACACACATGGCATTGGTTTCCCTATGCAGATATGTGATTTTATGGGAGAGCCAGAGAGAGTGGTTCCTTATTGCAAAATGTATCCAGTTTATGATGCGGCAGGTCACAATTCTGCCGTGCCAAGAAAGAACGCCGTATGAGCTTCAGACGTTGCTAAATTTCCTTCGATACAAACCGAATTTACGGGAAAATCGTGGATATTTTCCTCCAAAATTTTCAGACGATTTCATACGCAATTTGAATCAATACATCTGAAAATTTCAAAGAAAAAAAGTGCATGCATGTCGTCATAAATAAATGTTTTATCAAAGGAAATTTGGCAACTCTCAAATGTTCATACGACGTTCTTCCTTAGCACGGCAGAATTGGACCGCGTTAAGCAAAAAGGAACCAAGCTACTGGGATCAGCTATTGCCTACTTAATTACTTTATTGCCTAGATTAATTTGTTTACATAAAAACGCGGCGGTACAATTTTTTTTTGCAAATTTCAGTGAATTTTCTGCATAGTGCGAAGTAAACTTCTTACAATTTTCATAAACAATCCGCACAAACGTTCTCATGCATAAAATCGTGCAGTTAAATTTGGCAACAGCTGATGAGGCCTGGTTCCTTTCTGCTAAACGCCGTCCATTTTGACTTGAGGTGTGAACTCACATTGTTCATTACAAGCATAGCGTAAAGACCGTTTTGGTGTCAAAATTATCTGTTTTCAGTTTTCGATTCTGAACACTCACCAATCCTCGCAAGAGCGAAGAGCGTGGATCCAAGTTTCGAATCATGAATCATATTATTAATTGTGTTTGGAGGCGAAAAAAGTAAATCGTTCGTAAGAATGGTATCAGCGCGCCGCGCCGGCAAACTCTAACTCGAACTCGTAACTTTAACTAGTTTTCTCGAATTCCACGCTTTTTACCCTGTAACTTCGAATTGCTGACTGAAAGATAATTGCTTGGATTTTCTGCGCAGTTTTCGGTGTTCCTTGCGTCAAACGATGCAGTATTACCCGTTCGTCAGTTAGCTTTAGTATGGACCATCTCATTTTTATTTTCTCCGCCTAAGAGAACATTTCGATTTCGCCCTGCTTCGTTTCAGCAGTAGAGATTTTCCAAGCTAGCAAGACTTTTTTTTCCTCCTTTCAACTTCATTGAGAACATCGATTTAGGCGAGGCAAGCGGTCTCACCAATAATCGATTGTTTTCCGTACACTTAAATGGAGGAAAAATAGTGTTGACAAACATCAAGAAAGGAGGAAAAGCCCCTACCGAATATTTAACGCTCCTCATAAGAAATTTCGGTTATTTTCTGATCCCACTGCTTAACTTTTTAGTTAGAAACACTTTGAATTTCGCGAAATGCGTAATATCTTAATTCGCAGCCTAGCACAACACCGAGTGTAGCGAAAAAACATGCATCACTGAGGAACAATGAACGGGGGGTGGGGGAGGATGAGAGGGGGACCTGGGAACAGGAGCCCAGGGGATTTTTGCGTGATGAACGAGTCTGGAGTCTACGTAGTACTCGCGACGGCCGCTAGATCGCAGGCTCAATGTGTCTGGCTCAAAGCGCATCTTCATGCCCCGTTCCTTGCACCGGCCCATGTTTCAACAGTTTGCGCGCGGTGCTTGTAGCGGTGGAACGCGTGTCGCTTCGTTGTTGAAATACTCTGAAATTCTTTCGATCTTTCGTCATTTCTGCACTTTCTTTTCCCTGTGGTTTTGTTTTTCTTAACTTTCAACACTCGTCTTCGCCGTATTGTTCCCTTCAAGTGCGTGAAATCCCAATTTAAGTGTGTGATCAACTCGCTAAAGGCTCTTCTTAAATTTCGAAATATTCCCGGTTTGAAATCGACAGTTTTCGTGTTTTTACCGGCTGTCTGTGTGTTTCACGGTGTGGTTGTTTGTGTTGTGATTGAAAAATCCTGAAATTTTGTTGTTGTTATAATTGAAAGTTCATTGCTCCGATTTTTTGGATTTAACAGTCTTGAGGATTATCTCTTGCTTCTTGCCAAAGCGTCATTTTAAAATCGGTGAGTTTTTCATCGATTTAGTTATTGGGATGATTATTTTGGTCGAAGGCACATAGTTTTCAACTTAATCTCGCTTTATGTTAGTTTTTGCCGGTCCGGTATTTCATGGCTTTCTGTAATAATCCCACTTTCATCGAATTGTTCGTTGCAAAGTGCGCTAAAATGAACATTTCAAGTATCAAAAACCTCGTAAAGGATACCCTTCTGCAAACGCGATTTGTAGTATAGTATAATCTTCGCTTTACCTCCACCAATACCGCAGCTATCACGTGTAAGCTTTAAATTGGCGCATTACGCGTGTCAATGCAGGTACAAATTGTATTCATCGAGTTTGATCGTTGAAAATATCAAAATTAAATTACCATCAAAAAATTCCTGCGGCGTGCCTAAAGAACCACTTCTCTCCTCACGAGCAATAGGGGAACCCCTTTTTACCCTAATTTTTTCGCTGTATTTTGTGTGGATGTAACCACAGCTACATCCACAAACCGAGTTCTTTGGTTCTCCGCGCTCCCATTAAAAAATGCGAGTCAGACTGCTGCAGAAAACGCTGCCATCGGTCTTTATCATGAACTCTGGCACTGTCCATATTGTGCATTCGGTAGACGAACTTCTGAACACTGAGCTTGAAAATTCCACGGTGCATATTTTTCGCCCGGGATTAAAATGATGTATCAGACGGTATCAAATCACGTGCCATCATTACAATTCGCCTAACTTTTTATATCCGTAAAAGCCCTTTGATAGACGTTTACCGGCTTTTGAGCGCGGATTAAATGCTTAGACTCTTAATTATCCAACCTTCATTAACTTGAAAGATCAACGGAAAGTTGGGCGTTTGATGTCGGAGTCGGGAGTTTCTGGTTTTAGCACTCGAAGCGCGGCAGAGGATGCTCATTGAATAACTTTTTATTCGGGAAAGCTCAGCTTTCCTCCGCCGCCGCGCGTTGAAAGTTCCCGGATAGTCCCAGGCTTGGCGGCCTTCGTAAGGCTTGCGCGTGAAGCGTGGTTGGCAAATATTCCAACTTGTCGTCGAGATTTTTGTAGAAAATTGTTTTATTATCGGCGATCGTTATCTAACTTTGGCAGAACAGCAGCATACAGTCGGTCAGATGAAATTAGTTTTTACGGGAAGTTTTACCAATACAAATACAGGGTGACTACAAGTCCGGAATTTTTGGAAAGTCCAGAAATAGTATTGATTTTTCAAGGGCGGTCCGGAAGTACTGAAAAAGTGTTGAAATTTCACAAGAAGGTCCGGAATTTTTTACATTTTTCTATCATTTTTGTCGCAATTTGGACGAGGAATTCAAATTTTTGAAATTTTTCGAATTTCTTCAGATGGAGGTACCGAAAAAGTACTGAATTTTTCTGTTGAGGAGGTACTGAATTTCTTGGAAATGTACGAAAAAGTACTGTAAAACTACTAATTTTTGGCCAACCTGTTTTAGTAGACACCCTAAAATAGAATCTGGAACCTGCTGCCCCTACTGGAACCTGGGCATCCTTCTCCTGAAATTCACAATTCCTATACGATTTTCTTGAAAGTCTGCTTTAACATGTTCATTGGTTCGGCGGGAGCAAAGGGGTTAAAACCAGGAGTGTACGAGTAGGTACTTTTGTCGAAATTTAAAAAGTTCAAAAACTTAGCTTGCTTTAATTTCTGAAATAATCTAATTTTTATGAGAATTTTGGAAATTTTGATTGTTATTCAGAAAATTAAGAAAACGCGGATTTTTAAAACAATTTTTCGTGCAAGTGAGATTGAGATTTATGTTATTCAATTTTTTTACTCAGAAAATTAAGAAAAGGCGGGTTTTTAAGACAATTTTTCATGCAAGTGAGTTCGAGATCCATGTTATTCAATTTTTTACATTTTGACGAACACGTTCATTGTACATTCAAGTAATTTCTAAACCTGATTCTGGTGAAAGGGAACTCTACGCTGGAAACTTGGTCACGTCCAGATCTTGGAGTTCTGAGGTTCCCTCTCTTTTGCATAAGCTCATTTTGATATAAAGGGCGGATTGACCCAGGAAATAAGGCACGAATCGGCATCTCAGTGCCCACGGAGCATCTTGGAGTTCCCAAAGCTCGCTTTTCAGCAGGAATAATTCCCCATGCCGTGTCGTTCATTTGCTAATTGATCCTGAATTTTGCGTACAGATAGAGAGCTCTGCGGCTGAAAGGAAATACGGAAACTTGTTCCGACTTAAATTCGGTTCGACGAAATTGTAGGTACTCGCGCCGAGGGAGACTTTACGGGCGGGCTGACTGAGTTTTCTGGATTTCGCACAGTTCCAATGCCACGTCGCTGGTAAATATTATTCAGTTACGGTTCTTTCCAATTCTTATATATTTTTTCATGCTTTATGGAAAACAAGAAAAAGTAATTTTTGCCTAACCCGCGATGTCTGGATCCGTCTGCCTAGGCACGTAATTGCTGTGATCGTCCCATAAAAACCTCGCATGTTACTCGGAGACAAATCTATGGCTTTAATAAACCAATCAGTCACATTATGGAACACCACTAGTAGTGGTAAATGAACGAATGACTCTCGGTCTGTGATCCATACGAAGGCGTAAATACCATACTAAGGTACTTATTATATTTTATAACATATTGCCTCTACCACTACCCTGCCGCGATAAGGAAGAACGCCGTATGAATATTTGAGAGTTGCCAAATTTGCTGCGATAAAATGTTCATTTTTGAGACAAGTTATGAATATTTTTCCTTCACATTTTCAGGAAGTTTAGGTGCAATTGCGAACTAAATTATCTGAAAAATTGGAAGAAAAATATTTATGTATTTTCCAGGAAATTCGTGTTTTATCAAAGGAAATTTGGCAACGCCTGAAGGTTCATACGGCGTTTTTTCTTAGCATGACAGTATTAGTAGTGTTCCATATGAACCACTAATTGGTTTGTAAAGCCTTAGATTTTTCTCAGTCAAGATGCTAAGTGGGTTTCCCTCCAACCTTTGTGTAGAATTCTAATATAAATCTTAGAGAAAATTTGGCTCCTCCCACTAATTTTTGCTTTCCCTTTTTTGTAATCAAAGCGCAAACGTGTTTGGTCCGAAAACGTTAACAGCTTTTATGCAATTGATAGTGAGACTCCTATTTTAAGTTGGTGAACAACCAGGGAGAGAAAACTAGATCATAATTTTAAGTTCCCATTTTCCGAACAGCTCAGATTTATCCCGGATGCCTTTTGCTCCCAGCTTCAATCCCCCCTCGCCCTGTTGAAACAAGGACAAAGAATTCTCATTACACGAAGACGTACAACATCCACTCAAGCACAAGAGGGAATTAATCCAGGGGAAAAAAAGTAAGGGTTTTAATTAAAAGTTTTCCGGGGTGCCCATGAATCAAGATCTCACTAGCCCCACTTGAACTTTATGAGACACCAAAAGTCAAAAGCTCGATTGAGCTTTCCTCAGAGCAGTGAAGTTATTGCTCTCCCCAGGGCGCGCTAGCAAGTTTATCGGTTCAGGACGTTTCCGGATCGAAGGAAGTGTCACGGAAATTGTTTATTTACTTATTTAATTTATTTAATTTAATCGTTCATGCGACCTTATATCTCCGGTGTTGATTCGCTCGACTCTTCTAAGGTTTTTTTAGGTCACCGCATTATCAATGCGAATCACCATCTCTTTTTGTGGATTAGAAGAGCCTTAATTGTTTTTCAATTAGCTGGTATATCCTTTTAACTACGGATATGAATGCATTTTCCCCTGCATTATCAATTTTGCTATTTTTAACGTGAAATACGTATTTTGTAGACAGTGTTATGACCTATTTAAAAAAATAGAAAGACAGTAAAAAAAATTGGTAGATAGGTACCTAATTTTCGTCTTTTTGTATAGTCCTACTGTTGGTAAAGAGCGAACGCTGCACCCACTTAAGCATTTGAAATACACACATTCTTGGAGCTTTTAGTGAAAAGTGGAAGATTTTGAGTACCAATCAAGTATCGCAGAATATTTTTAATAGCTTCTAATGCTTTACTTTTTGAATAATTAACTTGGAATTTCCCTCAAATTAAGAAGTGCCCCGACCGGGTATTATACCTCGCGAATAATGAAAAAAAAATTATTTTACACCTACACATTTTTTAAATTTAGACGGAGGAAGAATCAAAGATAATGTTTCTGATATTTTAACTTTTTTTTCATATTTTTATTTTTTTATTTATTTTTGTTTTAAAGAAAAATTCAGAGGTAAAATTAAACTTCTCATCGATGAGAGAATTATTCACATTCCTCTACATTACTTACGTACAAGCGACTTAATTTTAATTAAAGAAATTGGTTTCCTTCAAACCATGTTTCTTTTAAATATCTAAACAAATCGAGCCCAAGCACCTTTTT
Source organism: Bemisia tabaci (assembly GCF_918797505.1). NCBI lineage: Eukaryota > Metazoa > Arthropoda > Insecta > Hemiptera > Aleyrodidae > Bemisia > Bemisia tabaci. Next base: position 19,201,029 of record NC_092794.1, on the reverse strand, counting down.
TAAAATCAGAGATATACACTGGAAAAAAAAACTCACACATTGGATCTATAGTCCAGACTCTTTAAAACATCGACAAGAAAAAGTACTCTTGATTCAATCGGATTTTGCTTAAATCAAGATCCAATCCTTTTAATTTGAGCGGATTTCCTTTGAATTTAAGCTTGAATCTTGTTGAATCAAGAGTCCTTTTTCTTGTCTATGTTTCAAGAGTCTGGACTCTAGATCCAGTGTGTTTTTTTTCCAGTGTATTGTTTTCAAATTTAAAAACAACATCTTTTAACCATTTTTCAAGTGTTGTCAGTTGGCATTTAAATGACGATTTTAGATAATTTAGTATAATCAAGAAACCGGAGAACGAGATACAAGGTTCTTGAACTTGCGCAGAGCAAATTGAAAACAATTTGAAGACCCACTCGGTCTTAGGATAGAAGGACAATGAAAACGTAGCTCGTGTCTCCATATTCGGATTGGGATTAATCAGGACTTCCATTCTACACTCCTGAGACTCCGCCAGGCGACACACAGTGGATCGAGTCAATCAGAGGAGTCGGACTTGACGTTTTTAACCAAAACTGCAAATTCTGATGTTTAATTCGTCATATTTTTAGAGTTTTATGGGTGTTTTGGGTAGAAAAGTTTACGAGAAAACCAATGGAACCACTTTTAGAACCTCAAATTTTGTATAGTCGGAGTTATAAGCGTTTAAAGTTTCCAAATTTTGTCCGATCTCTCCTATTGACTCGATCCACGGTGCGACATTGCCCAGTCCAGGGTCTCGGCGACATCCCGATGCCCACATGTCGCGTGGCTCCCAGTCCACCGTCGAATATGGAGCGCACTCAAAAATCCAAATGAAATAATCTCGTCATGACTGGAAAAAATTGACATCTGGACGCAACGGCGGCGGCGGCAGCTTCTGACGCTCGCTCGGGGGAAAAAATCCCCGGCCCAGGGTCTCGAAAATCCGCCACTTAAACTGTCAGCCGAAGATGTATAATTTATATACTCCGGGACCCGGGAATGCACAGGCACACGGAGAATGTCAAAGGTACCTAACTGCCGTGCTGAAGAAGAACGCCGTATGGTTCTCCAGGAGTTGCCGGATTTCCTTTGACAAGATACAAATCGTCATCTTCCGGCTTAAGTATTACAAGCGTCATGCGACGTTTAAAAATTTCCGCTGCCGTTTTATTTTTATACAAAGAAATTTGTCAACGAAGCTGCCAAAAATTTCACTGTATAGTCTTAGTGCGGGCGATAAAATTCAGTGCATCTTTCAAACAGATTCAACCAGCAATTTCTCTGAAGAAAATAAAATTTTGAAATTTCGCATGGCTCCCCTGCGATAATTCGACTGGAAGATGACGAAAGTAATTGAGAAAAATACAAGAAATAATAATGACAAATGAGTATGCAAGGCTAAAAACAGAACAAAATCGCAACCAGGACGGTTCGGGCCAATTACACGCCCATCTTAACTGAAACAAAAGCTAAAGCTAGTTTTCACTGATTCCAACCGAAGTCGGTTGCATGGCATGCTCATTTTCTTGTTTTGAGGCCTTGTCCACACGAGCGCGGTTCGCAGAACTTATTTCGAGGAACTTGTTCCTGGAACAATAGTTTTTAGCTGAGCTAAAAACTTATTCCTCCAAAACCCGGAACTTCCCCCGTACTCCGAGCTTCTACATACACTCAAAAAAAGCTCCGGCCGTGGAGGCCAGGAGCAGCGGACCTGGAGCACGGACTGGATGGGCTATATGGCACTACCGTTCGCCTACGCGCCTGACGGCCGGAGTGCTACGTGCGGGGACGATGCGGATTGCTACGGACATGAAAACCGTAAGTCGCGGCCTCGAGCGGCATAGGCAGCTTGCGCTCTCCGCGCTACTTACGGGCTGGACGGCCGGAGCTCTGCGCGCCGACGCTGTCCGCGACGTGGTGGATTTTTTCGGAACTACAGCTGAAAATTCACCATTAAAGTACATAGAAAAGAAAAACTTTCCAGCAAAGTTTTAAACATTGAGTGAATTATCTTGTGTCAATTTCTGAACAAGATTTTTTTTCTTTCCTTCTTTTTAAAATAGGTATATATTTCTTTGTTGATAGTTCATAACAATTTAGTTTCAGGAAAGTTATGGATAATTCACTGTCTAAGAAAGAAAAAGAGCATATGAACGTTAGCTTGTTGATCATGTTTCAGATATCAAGAGAGATTTGAACTCATTGGCTGATAGTTCAGCAAGTCAATTTGAGAAAAGAGATGAATCTTAGAGAAGAGATGATGCTTATTGAGAAAGAAAATCAGCATATGAATGTTAGCTTATTCATCGTGTAGAGATATCAAGAGAAATTTTCAAAAACCTAACTTTAATGTTGCGAGCCTTCCTAGAAATAAATAAAGCACTGGGGAAGCACTGGAAGGAACAAATGTAGATAGATCAAAAATTCTTGCTACCTATTTTAAATGTAGAACAGACTGCCCAAGGTATGATAAATTGCTAAAACTCATTGCAGCGAAAAATGTAAATTGAAAAATAATTTTTATCACTTGGCAGCCCGTTCTCAATAAATGTAATTACTTTCACTCAATGAGAATTCAGCATTTGTCAAAAACAAAACCTGGTTCATCCCTCAATAAAAAATACGAATGCAAAGTAGGAAATCACCTAAATGATTAACAAAGGAAAACCACAGGCGTAGTTCTGGGTACTTACAGATTTTTACTCCTTAAGACTAGAAGAGCTTCAGAATCTTGAAAATGAGGTTGAGAATATTTCAAAGTGTAAATTCAGTAGTAAAAGTTGACAAAACTTCAAGATATAACTCTCCGCAATAACTACCGGATACAATTTCCACAAAATATTAGCGAAGAAATATACCACCGAAAATTGTCACACTTGTTAAAATTGTAGATCTTCCCTTCAGCAAACTGAAGCGCGATTCACACAAAATGTTACCACTATTACAGTACACTGAGCTCCCTAGAATTGGGATATGGAATTAGAGAGATTATTCACAGCAACAATGTTTGCACTGGCTCTTATCGGATAATCAACGCAGGCAAGATTGGCTTATAGCTTCCGCTGGCGGACAGCTATTTTGGCAACAGAGAAGGGAGGTGTTGGATGTCGGAGAGTGAAATACTACCTACTCTCAATTGAAAACATTTAAGTATAAGCCAGAGATTAGATTGAAATGGAATAAAAAATCAATCCGATCTTATGAGCAAGCAAAGGTGGCACAATGAAGTTGCAATCGGTAAATAGACATTCTCGTGTCTACATTATCAGTATTTTAGTGTGGCGGTAATTTACTCTGTGGGAAGATGCGTGGCAGGTAATTGATTGCTTTTCTTTGATTTAAGTTCTTTCCCTTAGTAGGGGGAAAATAAGTGAATTGCAAACGAACTTACAGGAGGAGAGGATATGAGCTCAGTGCGTAGGTAAAACTGACAATTTTCACTTAACTCTCGTCGCATTTCCGAAAGTATTTGACAAGCGTTATCACACAGAACTTCAGAATCAATCGTGCACCGCACAGAATCAAGAAAATATATCGAAAACCTCCAAAATTAAACGAAAAACGAACACACGTAATGAGCAATGACCAACAATGACAAGCAATTTACTAGATTCTAACCTCAATAAACAACGCTGAGTGGTGGCTGCGATCGCTCCCGAAAATGTTCAAGGGTGGCGGCAACTTTAAATTCACGCACTGAATAACATTGACGTAAAATATTATAATTTTCTGCGAATATACACGTAGCCGTCTCAATTTTAATCTGATGGTGACGCCATTTTCCGAAAACTGAATCTCACCTCACTGCCAACGGCCGTGGAAGCGGTTATGGTTCCGATCCTGAAACCCGTAACTTACGCTCGGCTCCTAGCCGGTCTTACGGCCACGAAGGCCGCGCGCGCTCCACGGGACATCGGCCGCGGCGTCCGGTACCAGCTGGCTGGCGGCGCGTTAACACCGGGATCACCAGTGTCCAGAGCAACCGGGTCACAGGGCCGTAGTTTTTTTTTTGAGTGTATGTTTCTTTTGATGTGAATTTGTTTGTTTTTGTTTTTTACGTCCTTTATATGCGTCTTGACATTTATTTTTGTTACTTTGGCGGCCGTATTACAATCTATTATTTTGCAATAATTGTATAGTTTTATTGAAGTTCCGGTTCCAGTTCGGGCGAACTCGTGTGGACAGCATACCTCGTTTCAAGGAATAAGTTCTGGGAACTGAGCAGTTCGAGGAATAAGTTCCGCGAACCTGCGCTCGTGTGGACAGGGCCTGAAGTTTTAAATTTTAGCTTTAGTTCCAGTTGAGAACGGACATTTAATTTCGCCCGAAACGTCCTGGTTGTGTTTATATTCTATTTTTTAGCCTTGCATACCAATTTGTTGTTTTCTTTTTTTATTGTAATTAATCAATTTCTCAAAAGAATATGCATAACTTTCCTCCAAAATACATTTTTTATCAGGGGAAATTTGGCAACATTCGAATGCTTTTAAGGCGTTTTTCCGTAGTGCGGAAGCTATTCGAAGGATATTAAAGATCGTGTCCTGACGGAGTGGAGCGTCACCACCGCGGCGATCCCCAGCTGACGCCAGCAACATCCGTAATCTCCTCTCGGGTGAAGGGGGAGTGGGGGGTTGAAAATGACACGCAATTGTATTTCAGAAAATTGTCAAACTCTTGTGATTCTGAATTATTTCCCTCGGGCGCGGGCGCTCCGCGATGAGCCTTCCAGCGGCGTGAAGTGTTGATGCGATGAATCGATGGATCTGGCACTTAAACCCATGGAATAGGGTCGAATAGCTGAGTATACCTTGATAATCGATTTTTACCTTATCCTGAAATGAGATAATACCAATAAACGATGATTCACGCAACGCCTCTGCAGCTCGGCAGTTACCAGGAACGGTGCTTGCATTTCTGCATTGATTTTTCGTTACGAGTCCAAGATAAAGATAGAGAGGATATATTTTATTCGATCATCGCATCAAGAAAGGAAAGCACGGATTTGCAGTCGTTCACTTATTAAACAGAATCGCTCACTCAGCAAGTACCTTTCTATGATGAGCAATCGAGTATCGCCATGCCTGTGCCGCTCTTTGATTGGTTCTATAGTAAAAATTTCTAGTGAAAAATTCATCGGTTGAAAGAGAAAAGTGCCCCTTCTTAGCTCAGCGCTCAGTTCGTGTTTTCCTTCCCGTACGAGAGGGCGTAACAACATTTCGATGTGGCCAAATTTTCTCTCGCAAATTAAATTTTTGCTGGGCGAATCTTTGCCACTTCCAACTGAAAGTTGCTCTAGTTTTTCTTTTGATCTCATGCTAAAATCAAATAATTTTTTAAAAAAAAATTTACTGGCTCCTGCTTGTAAAGAATTGAATTTTTGCAGTTAACTTTGGAACCTTGGAATGGAGTTACGTGCCTTCGTTCGCTCCGGAAGAAGAAATCTCTTAGATCCGGAGTACAGACTAAATGACAAGTAAAAATACTCATGATTCAATTGGATTTTAGCTAGAATGAAAAGGAAATCCGCTGAAATTAAGAGTTTTGGCTCTTGATTCAAGCAAAAATCAGCTTTAATGAAGAGCATTTCTTCGTGTCGAATTGTTTCAAGAGTCTGGACACGGTATCCAAGAGAACTTTTTTTCCAGTGCGGGAAACAACAATAAGTTGAGAGTAGAAATGTTGAAACCCCGCATCGCAACCATCTAAATTAGAAAAATTCTCATTTATATATTAGCGAGTGACAAAATTATGTAATCAAGTGCATTGTCACGAGTAGATAACGGATCGAATCGTCGGCGATGAAGTTGTTGTCGGAGGGGCTCTCATATTTTATTAAGGACTTTTCTTTCGAGTGTTTTATTTCGTCGCTCCACGAGTCATTTTTCGAATGATATTTCGGTGGCCCGCAGCGAGCACATTAGAGATGCGTCGGAATGCACGCGGTTATCTCGACTATTCGTCGTTAATTTTGATGGATTAAGTGGAATGGCTTTATTGTCGAGCGGTGGCCCGGCCGTTTTTGTCGTGGACCATTCTCGGATCCAGTTATTCGAAGCTGTATTTTCCGAGGGTATTCTTGATAGGGTTTCATTTGAATTAGGGAACCATTAGTCCGAAGCTATTTCGTCCAAAGCGTCTTAGAGTTTTCGACAGGAGTGCGGGGAGTTCCTCTGCCTCGCCGTCCGATGTTTTTGCCTCAAGAACAAATTTCAATTTTGCCTCACTAAAAAATGTCCTATTAAATGAGTATATACCGGGGTGCCTGCAAGTCCGGAAATAGTACTGAATTTTTAAGGGCGGTCCGGAAGTACTGAAAAAGTGCGGAAATTCCGCAAGAAGGTCCGGAATTTTTCCATTTTTTTGTCATTTATGTCGCAATTACAGCGAGAAATTAAACATTTTGAAAATGTTCGAATTTTGCCAAATGGAGGTACTGAAAAAGTACTGAATTTTTCTGTTGAGGAGGCACTGAATTTCTTTGGAATGTACTGAAAAAGTACTGTAAATGTACTTATTTTTGGGCAGCCGATATGCATTTTTTCAAAGAAATACGAAGACGCTTGGACGTCTGCATAAAATAAGATTTTCCCCTTTGCAGTGTGTCTACTAGTTCGGAACTTTCAGAAAGTCCGGAAATAGTACTGATTAATAAAGGCAGTCCGAGAGTACTGAAGAAGTGCGGAATTTCTGTAAGAAGGTCCAGAATATTTTCTTCCTCCAAAACTTTCCTCCTAATTTTGTTTTGTCCCCTTTCCAATAATGTCTCTACATTTTTTACCAGATGACGTTGAATTAATGGCTCTTTTTTCTCTTTTTTTTCAGGTGAGTGCAATTATGACGTAGCCATGCTTTTCGTTGATAGTTGGTAAGTCGAAAGTTCTGCATCGATTTATAGAATGGTACATCGTCGTTTCCTAGACAGAGGGAGCAACTTCATTCCAAAGCTACAAAATTGAGTGAAAAAAATTAACCTCTTTTACAAGAGTATACCAGTGCAATATTTGCACACAAAAAATTCTGATAGCAATGAAACAAAGCAATTTGTGAAATTACAGTAATAAACTCTCCTCAATCTGTGAAAGTAAAATTTTCCAGTGGTACTTTTGAATCGTTGAAATGAAGTTATGTCCTCTCGACTAGGAAACGACGATCCTTCGCCGCCTGGGTAATTTTAGTGCCGAATTTGGTTTTGGTACCATCAAATGAACCAGTGTTCTCCCTGGATCCTGGAAGAAGTCAGTGTTAGGTAAATCTCAATTTGATCTGGAAAACTTAAAGAAGCTATTAGGGAGTATTTTTATTAATCGGTTGAGAACCCTGTAATGTTGCTCAATCATCTATGCCGCCTTGCTTAGGAAGAACACCGTATGTGCATTGAAATGTTGCTAAATTTCGTTTCAGAAGATATTTATTTTTGAGGAAAGTCATGCATTATTTGTCCATGAATTTTCAGATGTTTTACATCAAATCGCGAACAAAATCTCCGAAAAATCGGAAGAAAAATATTTATGAACATTCCCGCAAATTGTTATTTTTTTTAAATGAAAATTTGGCAACGTTTGAAGGTACATACGGGGTTTTTCCTTAGCAAGGCAGTATGTCGGTGTTTCGGAGCTTATCTGACCACCGGATAGAAGGGAGGCAGGCGGGATTGTTTGAATTCGGCCCAAAGTTGATTCGCACGTCACTGTATTTACGAACTCCTAAGTGAACAGGGGCAACTTTGTTCGTCGAGTGCAATTCCTCGTTGAGCAGCGTTGTCATTCTTTTTGAAAACCGTAATTTATTTTGCTAGGTTTCGCGTCTCTATTCGTAATAGTCGGCCTAAAATGGCAATCGTGCATAGATTCGTGGAGCTGGAAGTCACTTGACACTGAGACGGCATTGTGTCCAACTAGAAGTTAGGGCTGGGAGTAGTCAAATAATATACATAGTACCTGATAAGGTAAAATATATTACTAGGGCACCCTCACACTCTGCCTCTGTTGATAGTTTCCCTCACGATAGAACGTAACTCAAATTCAGTGTTGCCAAATTTCCCCTCGCAAATTGTGTAAGAACCGGGAGAATCTTGCGCATTTCTAACTGAAAATTTATCGGATTGGTCCTCAGATTTTATGCAAAAATTAGAGAAATGTTGGATAAAACTTGCGCATGTACATTTTTGTGAAATATATCAAATGTGGGAACTAATTTGGCAATCTTGGAATTGAGTTACGTTCTTTCGTCCAGAAGGTGACGCATGGCTCGCCCTTTGAGGGATTCCTCAGTCTGTCGCCTGAGGTTTTTGAAAGCTTTTATCTTAAATTCACTTCCTCTCAATGAATGTACTTCTGAGCAGAGGAGATGAGGAGAATCTCATTTGGTAGGAAGCAGAGATATCATATTTGCAATTTTGTTTTTTTTAACGCGCCGTAACGCTGGATCAAACCCCCTCACCTCACCGAAGTGCGTTACGTAATTCTTAAACAGCCCCGAAAAGCATAACGAAACAAATTGGCATTTCCAGAAGAAAACGGTCAACGCCGCAGGAATACACGCGTAGAAACCCTGTTGAGAGTACACGCAGACGCACATACATATCAGTTCTAATTAAATAATACAGGGAACGCGAGGGATTGCCCTGAAGGTGGGGGAGGAGGAGGGGTCGGCCGGGTGGGGGGGAGGGGGGCTACGGGGGCCAACGGCAACTCATAACTTCACATGCTCGGCAGCGCAACGGCGGCTTCGTTCCGGCGAAGTAAGTCAGGAGTTGGCCCTAAATTAACCTTAAATTAAAAACCAGGGGCCGAGGGACCAGAGGGGTGGAAGGGAGGGGGGGGGCGAACAAATTAATTTCGCGGCTGTCCCGATGAGTTTCCGACTTAATTCATTTCACATCCGATTCCATTTGCATTCGGCGGTAGGCAACTTTTAATAATCTCAACACGGCTCTGTTTTTACTATTTTTTTCCCCTCTCTTCCTCTTTCGAGTGCCGGGTCCATTGTTGTCTGGCAGTGAGCAAATACAGACGAATAGAGATGATGAAAGAAAGCGCAGGGGTGCAGAAAATTGGTCTGTTGCACGCCAGAGATACAGCCAACTGAATTCATTTCACAGGAGTAAAATTGGTCAAAAATCACGTTGAGCACAAAAAAGGCTGAAATCCATACCTTAGCTATTTATGTCCTTTTTAACTTAATATTCTAAAACAATTACACAGTTGCAGGGTTGCAGGGTTGCCTCAGTCAGGGAATATCGGGAAAACAGGGAAATGTCAGGGAATTTTAAAAAGGCCGGGGAAACCTGGAAAAATACCAGGGCAAATGACGAAAGTGTCGAGGGAAAATGGGTAATTCACCTTTATTAGTTTTCTAGAATGCATTTGACGTTCAGAACAACCCACATTTTACGAGAAAACTATTTCAAATCATTTCTTTTTGGTCTTGTGGCGTATCTTCAATAATTGTCATGAAATTATATTCTTATGTGTCAGGGAAATCAGAAAAATGTCGGGGAATTTCATCTTCTAAATTTTGCGGTAATTTATGAGTTGATTTCAGGTTTAAATTAGAGCGTAGCACTAATTTTCGTTCAAACAATCCTCATTTGAAAAACATCACCTTCGAATAAAAATAATCTTGTCTCGGGATCGTTAAACAATTTTGTCATTATCTTAGGCGAAACACCGATGCCGACGGATGATTAAGCCGAAAGCCGATGATATCTTTGTTACTTGGAAATTAATTCAACCAATGAATCAAACAACCACGACAGGACGATTTCGCGAAGGCAGCTCTCCCGAATCACCATCCTCTCGTTTGGGCCTGGTTCGCTCCTCCGTTGTCATTTCCCTCCGAACAGACAACAGCGAGCCACATCGAGATTCGAGATCCTAATCGCCCGAACACAAATTCATTCTCGTGGAAACGGAACGCGTTTCGTTTTTGACTTATGGCCGCGTTTTTCGAAACGAATTCCTCCCGAAGAAGCTTTGATTAAGTTCACATTAGCTTGGCTTCGCCTCGTCTAATTAAACGCCCCCCTCCTCTCCCCCGCCGCCTCCCCCATCTCCATGTTGCCGGCAGCTGCGTATTTTTCCAGATGCACGCTTAGCGCCCTTATAACCTTCCGGTGAAATTTACAAACTCGTTATCACTGGCGAAATTATCGGCAGTCACAATGATGGATGAATACATTTTGATATTTTTTAGCATCGTTAACGAAACACTCGGTCATTTGTGCTATTTATCATTCGCGTTAAGCATGTAGGATACAGTTTTAGGTTTCTCTTGTACCCAATTTCACCTGTAAGCCTCGATCATATTAGTATCCGATCAAAACTTCTCTGATTTTTAGGTTTGTCTTTCATGGGAGTGAAAACTTTGTTCGAAGCCACGTAGCTTTCATGTATCGTGTGACACGTAGAATCAGCAGGGTGTCAAAAAGTCCGAAATTTCCGGAAATACTACTGGGTTTTAAAGGGCTGGTCAGAAAGTACTGAAAAAGTTCGGAAATTCCGCGAGAAGGCCCGGAAATTCTTTCACTTTTGTGTCATTGTTGTCGCAATTTGAGCGAGAAATTTAAATTATTGAAATTTTTCGATGTTTGTCAAATTGAGGTACTGAAAAAGGACTACTGAATTTTTCTGTCGAGGAAAAACTGAATATCTTGAGAATATACTGAAAAAGTACTGTAAAAGAACTGATTATTGGCTAGCCTGTTTTAGTAGACACCCTGATCAGGTAAATATCGCGGTATAAATCCTTAACCTGATAGCATACGACTGGGCCTGCGAAATAGAAGTTTTATCCGTTAACTTTCTGATGACAGAAGAGAAGGAAATAGGCTCCATTGCAAATTACAACCCTTACTCACGGATATAATTCTTTGAGGGGGGAGGGGGGACCGTTCGAATGCGATTGTACAGAATTTCCATCGGCTACTCGATCACCGGCAAAAGCGAGGAGCATAAAAACAGAAAATAATATAATAATCCATCATAAAACGGCAGCACCGATTGCGCCGGGCCGAGACACACCTTGCCGCATTTTTACGACTTCTAGCTCCTTGCAGACCGGGGGTGCCCGCCGAAAGAAAGGGGTTAGCCGTTTATGACCTTATCGACTGGGGGACTCGGATCACCGGCGACTGCTGCACCCTCCGCACCGCGTAGGCGTCTCCGGGTGACTCAGAGTCATTTCCTCCCGGGAATGATACCTGGCCCCCCACCCCCCACCCCCGCACAACTTCTCCGAAGTCGTATCAATGTCCTGACGACGGAAGGGGTGCAGCCAGGCCCGGGGTTGTTGCGTGTTACCCTTGCTGTTAGATCACACCGGACGATGGGGGACAGCCCTGACGCGGTAAGGAAGAACGCCGTATGAGCTTTTAAGAGTTGCCAAATATCCTCCTGTAAATGTTAATTTTTCTGGAGAGTTATGAATATTTTCCCTTGCATTTTCAGATACTGTAGATTACATTGTGATCTGAAATCCTGTGAAAAATTGGTTGAAAATATCCACAAGTTTTCCAGTAATGTCGTATTTTATCGAAGGGAATTCGGAAACGCCTGACGGCTCATACGGCGTTTTTCCTCAGCACGGTGGAGCAGGAGAGGCGTGGGGGTAGGGGGGTGGTGACTGGGGGTGGCGGCCCCTCCGGGTAATTATGTTCCTCCTGGGGGTGAATTAGCGATGGCGGTGGTCGACCGGTGCGTCGGAGTTAATCTCGTCTCCTGGTGATTCCCGGATTTAAGGCGATTCCCGGTCTAGTGCCAATGATCGACTATCGATATTTCCCCATTTGAGGCTGTGGTGAAGAATCGATTTTTAAGGTGTTCGCTGCGAACACCCTGTCTGTCGATACTTTTCCAAAGGATTAAATGACAGATCAATCGATTAATCGCAAAGCCCGCCGCAACACTGTCCTCGTCGTTGATCGATTGCTTGTTGTATACACTTCGAGCAGTTTGAGCACTGCACCAGTGCACCTCAATATCCTCAATTTAGCGCGTCATGTAGAAGCAAACACACCGAGTGTCATTTCCGTGGCACTTGATGGAAACTCAACGCCAATGACAAAGGCTCCCCTTATTTGGACCATATTCTACAATTACGAACTATGATTTCTGGATCCCATGTAAAAACTCTTATGTGCGTCATAGGGAAAGGAATAGCTTTTACGTTCTCACTGGAAAAAAAAAACACATTGGATCTAGAGTCCAGACTCTTAAAAACATCGACAAGAAAAAGTACTCTTGATTCAATCATAATCTAGCTTAAATCAAGAACCAAGCCTCTTAATTTAAGTGGATTTCGTTTTGATTCAAGCAAAAATCCGATTGAATCAAGAGTATTTTCTCTTGTCAATATTTTCAAGAGTCTGGACTCTAGATCCAATGTGTTTTTTTCCAGTGTAGAGGATTTCCTCGCGCGAAGTTTTTCTCTCGGGACGAGTTATCTTATCACTCGCTTCTTCCTCTGCGTCTGTATCTGAAATTTTCGACTAAAAATGACCCAGTTTTGAGTAGAAACGTTTGGGTTTTATTAATTGTGTATTTTCAGCCTTGCTTCCAGTTTTTCTTCTTGTTTTTTCCACCGTTATCATCGTCTTGGGCTGCTCTTAAAAATTTGTATCTCTAATAAAATAACTAACCAACCAACTAACTAATCACCAGAGTAGAGGATATCCTCGCGCAAAGTTTTTCTCTCGGGATAAGTTATCTTATCACTCGCTTCGTCCTCTGCGGCTGTATCTGAAATTTCCGACTGAAAATGACCCAGCTTTGAGCCGAAACATCTCGGGTTTACTAATCACTGGAAAAAAAAACAAACAAAAAAAAATACATTGGATCTAGAGTCCAGACTCTTAAAAACATCGACAAGAAAAAATACTCTTGATTTAATCAGTTTTAAGCTTAAATCAAAAACCAAGCTCTCATTTGAGCGGATTTCCTTTTGATTTTAGCTTAAATCTGCTTGACTCAAGAGTTCTTTTTCTTGTCAATGTTTTCAAGAGTCTGGACTCTAGATCCAATGTGTTTTTTTTTTCAGTGCACTGTTATCATTGTCTTGGGCTGCTCTTAAAAATTTGTATCTCTAATAAATAACTAACCAACCAACTAACTAATCACCAGAGCAGAGGATTTCCTCGCGCGAAGTTTTTCTCTCGGGATAAGTTATCTTATCACTCGCTTCGTCCTCTGCGTCTGTATCTGAAATTCAGGGCGAGGCATTAGGGATGGAGCAATTTCGGGGCCAAAAATTAAAGGTTGAGAAACATGATGTTGTTGGCCGTGCAGTTTGAGTCGGCTGCAAATTACGAGAGACAATTTTCCAAGCGCCGTTTTTCTTGCGAGAAGATGCATCGCATGCATAATAAATGCGCCGAGGCGAGTGCAACCCCGGCTCCGGCGCCGAGCGTGGACAAATTGATAACTCAAATTACAGTCGCCGTTCCCCCGCCGAACGTTGCCAAAATTTATTATTATTAAGCTCCGCAATCGCGCCGCTTCTCAGCGCCTGAATATTTATTCGTGCAAATGCGGCAAGTGCCATGCATCGACTAGGCACATCGCACGAGATGAAGGAATGAATGATACAAAAAAAAGAAAGAAAGAAAAAACTGAGCGTGCGTCTTAAAAATCTTCTGCAAATGACAGTTTTCATCCCATTCGATTTGTGGACAACAGATTTCTCACTGTAACATGATTTGAATCGTGAATTATTCATAGAACTACGGACCCGTGGGCACAATACTGGAAAAAAATACATTGGATCTAGAGTCCAGACTCTTGAAAACATTGACAAGAAAAAGGACTCTTGATTCAAGCAGATTTAAGTTTAAATCAAAAGGAAATCCGCTCAAATTAAGAGGCTTGGTTCTTGATTTAAGCTGAAATCCGATTAAATCAGATTATTTTTTCTTGTCAATGTTTTTAAGAGTCTGGACTCTAGATCCAAGCGACTTTTTTTCCCAGTGCATCATGTACTGGAAATGATAAAATGAGCATCTCAGTTCCGACGTTCTAAAAGCGTCTTCCTTGAAAAAATAAGAACGAAAATTTTATGATTCGCTGAGGTATACATCAGGCACTTTTCGGAGGTATCATTTCCAAATTGCTCCACCTGATTCAAAGCTTTAAAGAGAGAGTACAAGGTAGCCGCTCCTTAGGAAAGTCTCTAATCTGAATGTTACAATAAGGTGCACTGAAAAAAAGAGAGGTCGAACATGAAATTTTTGAATTAAACTGTATATTTTGTTGTTTCTTTCGTCACATTTTAAATTTTAGGGGTGCTAACCGTAGAAAATTTCATGAGGAAACCAATGGAACCATTTTGGCAGCCTTAAAGATTTGTATATATACACAGAGTTATAAGCGGTTAAAATTTGTAAATTTTGTCCGACCTCTCCTACTGACTCGATCCACTGTGCGTCGTGTAGAAATCGAAATACTTGGTGCTAAGGATTTTGATCAGTGGCGTGGCGTGAATTTAGATGTATCGATTGTTCTGCCATTTAAACCTACGATAGAGAATCGATTATTAAGGTGTTCGCTGCGAACACCCTGTGTATCGATCCTTTTCCATAGGTTTAAATGGTATAACAATCGATATATCGCAAAGCACGCCACGCCACTGATGTTGATTCATCGTCGCAGGGAGTTCTAGCCTTAACTTAAGTTCCCGGCATATTAACGTGAATACTTTTATTTGACTAAAGAAACTCTTTCCGATACCGACCTCCCATAAACTGAAAAACTATGTAGATGATTTTACTTTCGTGAAACTTTAGTTTCGCCCCGTAGACATATCAGTATTCATTAGAAAGTACCCTGCTTGTACGAAGCGTAGCTGTCAATGTAATGAGAGCCCCACGGACAACCGCTTCAGATAAGAATTCTAGTATCGATCCTAGTAATGCTGACTTGCTTCTCAAATTGAACCGCTGGAAGGATATTAGAGTCGCGGACGGGTCTCTGTCGAGGCAGGTCGCGATTGTGTGGGCGCAAATGAGACGCATAAAAAGTGACCCGGTTGATGTTCGGTGCCCGATAACCGTTGGCGCTCGGCGCTCATCAACGTTGTCGTCTCTTGTCCTCTCCTGACTGCTCGATCGATCGAGTTTCGCGCTGACATGACATTGTCACTAGCGACCATAAATGAAATGGACTACGATTTCAGGCTCATCTTATGAACAACATATGTTCCATTAGGTTCCCTATGCACGTACGTGTTTTTACGAAAGAGCCAGAAATATAATGGTCCCTAATTTTAAAATGTAGTTCAAATGAGCGGGTGATCGACGCGACGGGATGCCCCTGATGTGACTGTTTTTGACCAATTTGCAGCGTGTAGGATCAATACGAACCACCGTCTCCCCTTGTTAGTAATATTGAGTTAATCGATGATTTGTCAGAGTAGTTGTGGCGCACTTTTTCGGTACAATCTATTCGAAACAAAGAAGGCAATATTCACGATAGGTGGGAACTTTTAATTTCGGATCAAAGAAGACAAAGGAAGGGGTTATATATGATCTCATTATAATTTGAATGAAGAATTCGTAAATGTAAATAATTATTTACCATCAGGTCAAAAGTGGTCCCAAACCCCTCCCCTATCCAATGACTGAAAAAAGTTCCCAAAAAACCTAAGTCTTACACTGAAAAAATAAGTCCGACCGAGGAAGCCGCTCTTACGGGCTGTATAGATTATTGACATTCCGTCCGCGTTCCGGGCTCAGAGGCTGAAAGTTCCGGGCTTATCACCAGGAGCAATCGAAGCTACAGCTCCAGCACCCGGAACTTTCGGCCTTCTGACCCCGGAACGGGCGGTAGGTCTACATAGCTCGTAACTCTTTTTTCAGTGTAGTTTTAATTCCCGTGAAAACAAATATGATTTTCAAAAAATGGTTGAAGAAACCACTCTACGACCGATCGGGACCAACGGATTTTGGCGGGCGTCGCTTGCGTTGGCGCTCGTGGGAAGCTCGGCCCATGTTAACGGTGCTCTGGGCGCGATCCGGCGTGTTCTGTTCCCCGATCCGGCGAAAGAGTAAACGCAGGGCGTTCGGGCGTTTAGCCTGGTCGTTTGGGCAATCGGGCATTTGGCACGGGCCCCGGCGGTCCGCCCATTCCTAGATCCACGGCGACCACCGTCACCGCGCGCCCGATGCCATCCCATTGTACCACTCGCCATTCGCCAACTCCTCGAATAAAAATACGAGCATTTTGTCGAGAAACCAACGCGGTTGCCACGCTACAGAAACATACAAAAAAAGTATAGTTGTTGGGTACTATTTATGACGATTTCTAGCTCGGGGTTTTCCCGCCCCAACTGGCATTGCGAGCCGGACCGCGAGGCCTGCGCGTGCAATCCACCCACCTCGTCCTTAATCTTCCTTCAAACAAGTCCTATTGTCCCGTTCACGGATCCCATTCAAAGTTGCCAACCCGAGAGAGCAAAATAATCGCAGCGCCTTTGCCTTCGAACGATAATTTCATTCAATCTTGAGTCTAATTTTCCCCCGCCGTCGAAACTCCCGGACCCGACGTTCTCTTTGCCGGCAAATTTGTTGAAATTGATTGTTATAATTGATGGACGAAGAGGAGATAGGGCGTTTGCGGTGATCCCATTGGTTGAAATGGGTGGTTCTTGTAGACTAAGGGAGAAAATGACGTACTAACTATAGGGAGGGTCTCTCGTGGGTTGTCGTTATACACTGAGAAAAAGCTATGGCTTTTAAACAAATTAGTGGTTCATATGGAGGAAAACTATTAATAGTAGTAAAAGGAACCTATAATAATAGCACATATATTTAGTGATGGTACGAGATACCTGAGTATGGTTCACAGACTGAGGATCATTCGTTCATTCTATCTTATTTGTCCGTTGCAACCACCCGCTTCCACCAATAAGATCCCTTTTGACTTCTTTGTCTATGGTTCTATCTACCAATTTCAACAAGCAGCCCGCAGTCTTCGAGCTTTACTTGCGGGAAAGTTTTCTCTCCATTCCGTAATATCATGGATTTTCTAATTTTTTTGAAATTTTACAAAGTGTTAGATACTTAGTATTGATGATAT
Source organism: Bemisia tabaci (assembly GCF_918797505.1). Lineage (NCBI taxonomy): Eukaryota > Metazoa > Arthropoda > Insecta > Hemiptera > Aleyrodidae > Bemisia > Bemisia tabaci. The sequence continues at coordinate 19,183,942 of NC_092794.1, read as the reverse complement.
TGATTAAATGTTTATTTAACGCTCATTTATTTTCTTGGTCCTCGAGACTTCGGAAAAGTTATCAATCCCATTGTTTCAGTAACTGTGCAATACTTGCCTTTTACAGATCAAAATGCCCGATTGAGCGGGCATCCATGCGCAATTACCTAAAATGTCTGATTCCATCAGTTAAGCCCAGTTTGGCAATGCACCCAGACGGGCCTTCCACCATCCCCCGCTTAGTGTTATTTTCAACTTTCGGGCTAAAAGCTCTCATATTTAGATGGGTTTTTTCTTCATGCCTCGGGCTCGAAATCCGAGAGCCGCACCGGGAGTTGAAGTCCGCCCCTGCGATGCGGGCCGAACTTCGTGACTGAGAAAACTTGGCCCTCCCCGTGTTTTGGCAGGTGGGAGGGCACCGCGCGCCCCCCTCCAGTCTCTCCCCCCCCCCCACTCGCCACTACTGGAATGCTGGCTGGGGATCCGAAATCTTTCCGAGTTGAGACAAAGGACGGACAATCGAGGGAGTTCCTCCCGCCCGAAATAAGAAAGAAAAAATAGTCATTCCGAGGAAAAAGAATCAATTACTTTGGACACAATGAGCGCTCTGCCCCCGACCCTGTGAATCTGAGCCTATGTTGTCAAATTTTAAAATTCGGTCTCGGCGTGTTCATTTTTTAAAGGTAATATTCTGGCGTAATCTCTATTGCTATGCAGGGTTTTCGACGCCTTTAAAAATCTTTCAAAATATTCTTGCCCTTGTTTTTTCTAACTTTTGAGTCGTCAAGTATCTTCAAATTCTAGAAAATTCCACTAATGTATTTAAGATTTCTACACTGGAAAAGAAAAACACATTGGATCTAGAGTCCAGACTCTTGAAAACATTGACAAAAAAAAATACTCTTGATTCAATCGGATTTTTGCTTAAATCAAGAACCAAGCCTCTTCATTTGAGCGGTTTTCCTTTTGATTTAAGCAAAAATCTGATTGAATCAAGAGTATTTTTTCTAGTCAATGTTTTCAAGAGTCTAGACCCTAGATCCAACGTGTTTTTTTTTTCTCCAGTGCTCGACCACTAAAATAGAGATTGGTGGTTACATGATTTAAAAAATAATCGGTTAAATTCGGTCCTTTCCTCGCATCCTCGCGACTTGATCTTACATCAGGACCCTTACGTCGGCAAATCCGGCAGCATCGCACGTCTCGATCGGGGTAGGGGGTGGGGGGGCATGTACGAGGCAAATTAAAAACTCCTCGGAAACAAATCGAAGGAGAGTGATTCTGATAAAAGTTATAATAAACACCGAACTAATCTGTTGCGTCCTCGTCGGTGGCGTCGGCTCTTTTGGTGGAAGCCCGGTCGCCCGGCAGCCAGCAGCGTGTATCCATTCTGAATCGAGAAGTAATTTAAACAGTTCATGAATGCGCTCGCGAGTAATTCTTCCCCGGGTGCCCCTGCGCCTGCACCTATGTCGCCCGCCGCCCGCACTCCTTTAATTGATTCCTAAGTCTCCGCGTTCGCGTCACGTCATCCACCGACTCGAAAACAATCCGTCAAGGCCACTTTCGATTTCACCGCGGGCAACCGGTGGTGAGGCCACCTCCACGCTCTATGCAAAGAGGAGCGGATTCGCTGTCTAGAGGTGGATCTAGCAGTTTGGCAACACTGGATTTCCTCCATTTAAACCTGTGCTAAATAATCGATTCTTGCCGGAGCACCTGGCCCCTCCAAGAATCGATATATATCCATAGGTTTAAATTGAGAATAGACAATGTTGCCAATTTGCTGGATCCGCCAACCTCCATGCTCCATGCAAAGAAGGACGGATTCGCTGTCTGGTTCAAATATGTAGGGCCCAAGCCCAGAGGTGGATCCAGCAATCTGGCAACACTGGATTTCCTCCATTTAAACCTGTGCTAAATAATCGATTCTGGCCGGAGCACCTGGCCCCTCTAAGAATCGATACATATCCATAGGTTTAAATGGAGAATAGACAATGTTGCCAATTTGCTGGATCCGCCAAATAAGTTTACGCATTTCTAGACTGCGATAGAGGATCGTCTAACGTCACTTTTTCACGTCAAGTGAAGGGAAAAATCAAGATGGCGGATCTTCGGTCGTAATCTAATACTGCGTAAATTAATTTGGTGTGGACTCGAGATTGAACCGATTTTTTTCCGAATCACGCAAGCACCAATCTCTATGTCGGTGGTAGAGGAGTTATTTTTTCTTTGTTTTCTCTAGATAATCAATAATGTCTGATTTCAAAATAGCCTTCCAAGGGAACATACATTTCTTGGAATTGCAGATTGTCAAAAAGTGAATGAAACGGAGTTTCTTGTTTTTCTCGTATTCGCAATTTTGGCACTTACGTGATTTGGAAAATAACCGGTTCAATTCGTCTAGTTTATCTAATAATATTTCGGAATCCAACATTGAAAAAAAATATCTTGGATCAAGAGGCCAAACTTTTTAAAAACTTGACAAGAAGAAATACTCTTGATTCAATCGGATTTTTGCTTGAATCAAAAGGAAATATGTTTAATAGAGAGGCTATGCTCTCGCTTCAACCTAAAGTCTGCGTGAACTGAGCGTATGTTTTTCTTGTCGAATTTTTTAAGAGTCTTGACTCTGAAGCCAAGCGACTTTTTTTTTTTTTTTTTTTTTTCAGTGGACGACTTCAAAATACAGTTTTGAAACTGGGTATATCAAGAGACAGGAGACGGCGGTTAAACATTTTTAATTCGTAAATCTGAGCTATTAAGTCATCAAAAATATCTGTAAAATTTTTAAGTATCTCAACAAATTCAAGTAATAAGGCAGTTGCACGCTAGTCACAAAATCGTGTTTTGATGGTTTATGGTTAAGCAGCTCAAGGCTCAACAAGCCGATGGTGCTTATTGAGAACATTTCTGAGCCTACAGCCCTAGAAGTAAATGTTGAATCGCCGAGTATTTAAGTTTCCACGCCACCTTACAGTCGAGTATAGAGGGTTTCTTTTGGTCCTCGATTAAATTAAATTGCACAGGGGATGACACCGTGGGCCTAAATTCAATTGGAAAAACTTCCGGACTCGGAGCGTTGGAAAAAGTTGCCGCGCCTTTTAAGAAAACGTTTTAATTTCAGGGATTTCCTCGAGCGGATCTGTTGATTTTTCCGGGGCGACGCCAACCGCTGTCGAGGAGATTGTATATTCATAAGATGGCACTGTTGAGCCGGGGAGATTGTATCGTAAAAGCGAGAATTTAAATGAAATTCCGGGATTCGGCTGGGCCCGCCAAATGGGGCGCAGGGACTCGACGAGTCGTCCGCGTTGACGGATTTACCTTTTTACAGTTCGTCTACGTCACTCATCTACATGTCATCAAACGTGGGATAATATTGTATTTTAGAGACACCGTACTCGTAATGTTCCTGTTACCGTTGGAATTTGACGCTCAGATTTGCGTACTGATGACCGATGACAGCAAAGAGTTGATGAGCAAGTCCAGCCTAATTTGCAAAAATTCGCCCGGCAAACTGCCTATCCGGACTTACACCTGTCATCAGTAGGCGAATTTCAGTGCAAAATCAATGAAACCCTCACTGGAAAAAAAAAACACATTGGATCTAGAGTCTAGACTCTTCAAAACATCGACAAGAAAAAGTACTCTTGATTCAATCAGAATCTAGCTTTAATCAAGAACTTAGCCTCTTAATTTAAGCGGAGTTCCTTTTGATTCAAGCAAAAATCCGATTAAATCAAGAGTATTTTTTCTTGTCAATGTTTTCAAGAGTCTGGACTCTAGATCCAATGTGTTTTTTTCCAGTGCTGTAAGAGACTAAGAAAGTTAGCAAATTCTGCCACATTTAAATACCACCAAACAGCGAATCAAAAAGACAAATCCCTCTTTCCTAGATTATTGTTTCAATCAAAGTGTCAACTATCATGTCTGTCAAAACTGGAAAATATCAGGAAAACTGGTTATGGATCGGGAAATTCTGAGGATTCAAGCATTCTTCAAACATTTTAGTCAATTCATCTATTATTTCATTTTTGATTTTTTAAAACATAAGTGTCAATTTATTCCCGCAATAAGTCTGGAAATTTTAGATCACATATCTGGAAAATTCAGGAAAATGTCAGAAAAACTTCAAATGAAATTTTTGTGGACAGTAGATTTAGTACATAGGCGGATTGATAAAGATTGTGGATGTGACTTGAAATTCTTATGCAAGGAAGATTTTTTTAGTTACGAAGTGTTTGTCATAACGTAAGTTATCTCTCGACTGCATGTAAGGCAGGACTTCTTACAGTGATACCTTCCGAGTCAGAAGCGCGCCCTTATAATGTCTTCGCCCCTCCGATGTACCCCCACCCGCAGTGTAATAAATTCACGAGTAAGCCATTTCCCGTCAGGTACGACACTTCACCGCTTACGGCAACGTGGCAACAGAGAAAATAACTCTATGCATAATAGAAGGGCGCGAATTGGCATGCCGCGAGATAATGGTCGTGAAGATGGTAATGAAACAAGGGTGGAGCACCCGACCGTGCGGCGGGAAACGGGGGAGGGCGAACCTCGGGGATCCTCCAAACCGGGAAGGAGGAAGTATAAAAATACAGGGAGGAGACGGAAATCATCCCGAGATCCTCCGCTACCTCCCCCCCCCCCCCGGCTACCCCCCGGCTATTACCCGTGAATGCGAAAGTTCGGCGAAAATGCCATCATTTCCGGTTTCCGGTCGCGCCGAGGTGGGTGGAAAAGGCAGGAGTGTGACTAACAACCTTGAGTCGCAAGAATCGGAGGAAATTGAATTCGGGTTAAGAGGTCGGCGACGGAGCGCGGAAGGGTTGCGGTCGGGTTCGCCCGGAAAAATTGAGTTTTCCTCGCGAGGCTAGCGTCCGCCTCGAGCCTCGTGGAAATCGTATCTGCGAAAATTTGACGTTTTGCTCCGATAAGATATCCAAGCGTCTTCGAGTTCGCATCATCGCGGATGGGAAGGTCTCTTTTGACATGAACGCGCGGTCCCAAAAAGTTGAGGTTATACATTTTTATGGATACGAAATGAAACGTAACGAATTGCTCGAAAAATGTGCGAATCCTATACTCGACAGTTTTTTTTTTTTTTTTTTCTTTTTTTTTTTTTTCAAAACTAATCGAATACAGGCGGATCCAAGAATGCATAGAGCGTAGAAGGCGAAGAAGAAAGAGGGAAGAGAAGGAAGGAAGTAGTAGAGAAAATGAGAAGGACCGCCCATGAACTGAATGGAGCCATGAAGGACTCCAACTGAACACTAGATTATTTAAAATTAAGAAAAATCTTCGGTGCACCCCCTCCTGCTAACCCCCCTTTCGAAGTTTCTGGATCTGCCTATGAGGAAAAGTGAACTGAAATATTTAAAACTGTAGCGTGGAGGGAATTTTAGTTTGCATCAATTTAGATTTACCGCCTTATCCGATTATTTTAATGCCCCCCCCCCCCCTTCTTTTGTCACGCCTCCTTATTGGTCAATCCCAAACCTACCTTGGGAAATAGGTTCGTTTTGTCTTTTTATTTAGGTCTCGAAGCCACGCGCTCTGAATTTTTATGGGACCCAGAGACTAGAGCCTAGCAACGTAGGTCCAGCGACCCCCCTCCCCTATGTGAGGGCCCTGATCGTAGTGCCCCGCGGGCTTTAATTTAATGTGACAGCCGTGTTACCACGGCATATTTTTCAGTGTCATTACACATAATCAAATAATTAAAAACTCATCTGTCGTTGACATGAAGTGCGTCGTCGTAATTAAAACAATACGGAACGATACCAGTGGCGTGGCGTGTTTTGCGATGTATCGATTGATGTGCCACTGGAACTTGTGGGAAAGAGTCGATTAACAGGGTGGTTGCAACGAACACGTTATTAATAATCGATTCGTTACCACAGCCTCAAATGGGGAAATGTCCATGATCGATCATTCACGCCTCGGCACTGAACGATACAATACTGTGCCATACGATGCAATACGATATCGATGGTCTAAGTGCGTAACCACCTATCTCCATTGCGGTGCCCCAGAATCTCGGTATTTTTTTATTTTATATTTTTTTGTTAGAGGACGGAGTAAATTTAGTAGCTTGATTTTCAAATAGAATATTTTGCTATCAGAGAGGAAAAATCAGGGAAGGTTTCAAGAAATCACGTTAACTAGTTTCCCACAGAAGAAATGAAGTATGACGGGATATCTGCAAAGTTGCAAACGGAGATGCGTGATTTGGCGTTTTGGCTATCAATATACAGCGTTAGTGCACAAGGAATGCCATGCCGAGTAAAAAATCGTATAAACCTTCAGGCGTTGCCAAATTTCCTTCGATAAAACACAAGGTAAACTTATGAATATTTTTCGTCCAAGTCTTCAGATACGTTTGCTCGCAATTTCACCTGAAGTTCCGGAAACTTTCATCAGAAAATATTCATAACTTTCCTCATTAATAAACTTTTTATCGAAGGAAATTTGACAACGCTCGAATGTTCATACGCCGTTCTTCCCTAGCACGACAGAAGAGAGTAAATAAACAGTCCCGGCCGGCTTCGCTGGACGCGGATCCTTTTTCTCGGGGACGCTAATGGAAACGGAACGAGGCTGATGAAAACTAATCGGCGGTCGAGCGCGGGCGTTGGGGCCGTTGCGTGCGCGCCCAATTAAATCTTAATCACAGGGCCGCGAGTAATTACTCACTAATCGTAAGAGGTGTAAATGTCGCCCCACCCGCCAACCGCTCTCCGGGGACTTGACGGATTGGGATTAGGGATCGATAATACTGCGTCGTCGTCGTTCTCCTCATGACAGCGTGACAGTTCAGTCTGCCGCACTAAGGAAAAACGTTGTATGAACAACCCAGAGTTGCCAAATTTCCTCCGATAAAATGTTTATTTTTGAGACAAGTTATGATTATTAGTACTCCACATTTTCAGAAACTTCAAGTGAAATTGTGAACAGGATGTTCGAAAAAATTGGAAGGAAAATATCCATAATTTCGCCGGAAAATTCGTGTTTTATCACAGGGAATTTGGCAACGCCTGAAGGTTCATACGGCGTTTTTCGTCAGCAAGTCAGAGTTCGGGTCCCCGGGAGCATCTCCGAGACTCCGGCAACGTCGGGAAAATTAAGCCTAACGAGCGCGCACTGCGATGCAGCAATGGATTTTCTATCGCACTTGTTGTCAGATCGACCCGAAATGGATGGTCAATTCAGGGTGTTTGCTAGTCCGGAATTTTTGAAAAGTCCGGTACTAGTACTGATTTTTTTAAAGGGTGGTCCAGAAGTACGGATAAGTTGCGGAATTTCCGCGAAAAGCTTTAGAATATTTTCCCTCATACTAACTACGCGTATTTTTTAACGAGTCCTGGAGAGTATGCTATCCCCTACGCGTTGATATTTCTGAGGGTAGTGCTTGCCTGAAAGATTGCGATGGTGTGGGCAGTTTTCAAGCCACCAATGAAATCTTGTGTCTACGTCATATTTGTCGCAATTTGACCGAGAATTTCACATTTTCAAAATTTTTCGAATTTCGCTAAAGGGGGCACCGGAAGAGTACTGAACTTTTCCGTTGATGAGGTTCTGAATTGCTTGGGAATGTACTGAAAAAGCACTATTTTTTTTGCCTACACTACGAAAAAACACATTGGATCTAGAGTCCAGACACTTGAAAATATTGACAAGAAAAAGGACTCTTGATTCAATCAGATTTAAGCTTAAATCAAAAGGAAATCCGCTCAAATCAAGAGGCTTGGTTCTTGATTTAAGCTTAAATCTGATTGAATCAAGAGTACTTTTTCTTGTCGATGTTTTTAAGAGTCTGGACTCTATGTCCAATGTATTTTTTTTTTTTTTTTTTAGTGTACCTGTTTCAGTAGACACCCTAAAAAAGATTATGTTTCCAAAAAATTGTGGCTTTCCTAATCCTCCGCATTTCCTATACCCTCCTAACTGCCGATTAAAGAACCCGGCCTGCAAGTCAACCAAAGAATCGAGTCGGTTTTCATAGGAGCCCCGAAATTCCATAGCTCTCGGGTATGGCAGGGTTCACACCCTTCAGTAGGGCGTGGAGCGGAGTCCCGAGTATCGGCAACGATGCCCAATAACCGTACAACCCTGCAATTACCATAGATGTGTACACATTCTGACCTTATAATCACAGCCTCCGCCGTCGGGGGGAAGTCGGAAGGGACGCCACGCCAAGCCGTATTCAAATTACACCCGAACGGTCCGGGTGGGGGGTGGGAGGGGGGGGGAGAGCCGCCCGCCGCGTTATTATTATGTCACCATCAAAAAGGACAAGGATTACACTGGCGCGGGCCGAGTCGCGTCCCTGCAGCCCTCCCGGCCCTCGGGATTCCCACGTTCCGCGTTCCGCGGCGACCCTTTGAGGACTCCCGAGTCAAGAGGCATGCCGGGCATGTGGGATTGCTGGAGTGCCGGATCGCCCCGGATTCGCGCCCGCCGTCGAAGGGTCCCAGACAGGGCGTTTCGTGGCGCTTCTGACGGAAAAGCGTATCTCGATTCTCACATGAGCCCCAGGAAGCATAGGATTGTAAGTTCAATAGGACTCACGTGAAAATCGAGGTACGCTTTAATACCAGAAGAGCGATGATTTGGGTGGATGAGGTCCCAGGGGGTGAATCTGAATGGATTTAAAAGCTATATGCACCAATAAAAAAGTATGGTTTGAGGTAAGGTGATAATAGTAAGGTAATCACCGATAGATTCAATGGTAGCGACTGTCGTATCTCTAATCGCATTCTCCAGAAGTATGGTTAATGCTACCACATGGCTTGCTATTTTTACCTAACTGTATATGTGTCAAGAAAAGTAAAGAAACTCTGAGTGCTTCAAGCGTTGTGCACAGTGCACGTTTGGTTCATTTCATTAAAATTTTGATTTTTTAAATGGAACAAATGTCAATTTATGCGTGCAACACGGCAGGATTTTTTTTCAAATAGTATGTAAAATCAGGAAAGAATCGGGAAAATCCAAAATGAAAATACTGTAGACATCCTCATGAATTTTTTTTTTTTTTTTCCGACGAGCAACTTGGTATATGAAGGAACATGAAATAATATGTCTTCATTTTCACCCATTATTCTCATAATAATGCTAATTTAAAGTGAGTGCCCAGATTAGTAGCTCCTATTCTATTTTTCAGCGTGCAGCAACGTTATAACAATCAGTCTCAGATTTGCAAACGCTTCTTGTCAAGTGTCTATTTTGGCTGAAAGGGTTTTTATTCTGACGCGCTGACGAGGAAAATTTTGTAGTCATCGGATAGGGTAAAAAATCACCAGAGAAATGAAGCGTGAGATTGTATTGTTCTGTATTTTACCAACAGTTCCCACGACTGTAAGCGGGGTCTCACTTGCCATTGTCTCTCCAGGTTCAGAGAGTTGAGCCAAAAATCCTTTCATGTGTCTGAAACAAAGTCAGTATGGACTAAAAAGCTCTGAAACGTACTCGTACATAATACTTTTCTGAAAAAAGAAAATTGTTCAGCTTTCTTACATCGTGCATTAAAAAACTACCGATCCCTGTTTCTTTCCACTTCATCTTATCGTTCATTTTAGGTACAAAGAACACAATTAAAGCAGATAATTTTCAAAAGTAACGTTAACTTGTAGTTGAAACATGAACTACTCGATCCGTTCAAACGTCCACTATTTCTCTACGTCTGTCACCATTCGAGATTTAAAAGAAATGAATCTGACCCAAAGAATATAAGGAATTAGCAGATAAACTTTGCGATTGCTTTATTTAAGTACCGAATCCAGTTAAAAGTAAAACTGTCAACATCTCCCATTAACTTTGACTTCATATCTGTCCTCGCGTGTAACCTATTTACCATGAAAAACCTATTAATTTACGATTTCGGACCAGGAGGCCCTGAAAGTGGAACAAGTGTTCCGCCCAAGCCCTTGGCTACGCCCGTTCGTCTATCAGAAGGATTTTTGAAACACAACCTGCATGGTAGAGCAAGAGGAGGAAGGCAAACAAGGGTCAAAGCGTAACAGAAAGCAATCAAATCTAAGAAAAGACAGAGTTCGAATCTGATTGCGCTGCAGTAAAACAATACATTGAATGAAACAGGAATCAATCAGGGCGGAGGAGCAGCAGGGATCGACACAATTGTCTACGTGGTTGGGTGTTGCCCAATTGCCCTTTTTACTAGATGTTGTCAAATTTCAACGAAAAAGAGGTTGAACATGGAAATAATAGGAGGCGGGAAAGATATGTAGCCTAATCTGCCTGAAAAGAAAGGAGGCCCTATGAACTTTTGAAATTTGCTGAATTTTCTTCGATAAAATGTGTTTTCTTGAGGAAAGTTATGAACATTTTTCCTTGAAACGTTCAGAAAATGTAAATTCAATTACAGACAAAATTATCTGAGGAATTGGCAGAAAAATATCTTAAAAATTTTCTTATAAATTGACGATTTGTCTAAGAAAATTTGGCGAAGCCTAAAGGCTCATACGGCGTTTTTCCCTTCTCCTTACTTATGCTTTTGTAACTTGTTCGGAATGGAGCGATTCGGTTGGTAATTATCACCTAATAGTCTCTCTATAAGTTGAGAGAAATGAAAACAGCCTTTGTTATTAAATTTTTGCCACATAAAGTTGATGTCGAAAGCGAAACTATGAAAAAATGAAAATTGATTGTTCCATTTTTAATAAGGAATAGAATCCCCTCTCTGGCCAGATACTTTCTGATACTAAAACGTCTAGCAAACTCGACGGTGATATCATTGAGGACGGAAGAGCTTGAAATCTAATTGGTACGATGAACTTGGTTTACTTTTTTCTTTTTCTTTTTAAGAAGAAAACTTGAATTAAGCTCAGCTACGAAGTAAAATGTATTACAAGTTCTTAGCTACAGCTTAACATTTTATACTTGCCGTTTATGCATTGTCACTTGTCAACCACAAACGTGTGCCTGGTTTTAATTACGAGTACCATTTATATTTATAGCAAATTTTCAATTCATTATTTAACTAATAACTTTTTCCTTTTTTGTTTCAGGTGAGTTTTTATATCGATATCATCACTCAATTTGTGAACACCCGTATGCCTAGATTCGTACAAGTAAGTAGCTGGTCTAAAGCGTATATGTTTTCACAAAGCCTCATAGAAGTTAAGTCTTCTTGAGGATATTCGGAAATGAGACAAGCATCATTTTGCGTAGTTCTCTCAGTAGTTTTTATTCATAACTTAAATTCATCGAATTGGAGACACATGTAATGCTCTTCCAATCCTTATTTATCGCCTGAATTTTCGAATTAGCTGATTTTTTCCCCCTAAACACTTCGGTATCGTATCCCATCCGACAAATGAAGCATTCAGCTTTTCTGTTGCCGATCAAAATTTTTTTCACTGCCACTGTTTCATACCTCGAACATGTGATCCCTTCAAGAGACGAATACCCCCCTTTTAAAATGCTCAACATTTTTTACTCGAGGGGAGCTGGAAAGCCCTTATCACGATACACCGGCTGGCGAAACTTCGCGATGGCCGCAGCTGGCGGACTGCTTCGAAAGGGTTCTTTTCTCCTTTCTCGTTTTATTTTAAACAGTGTCTCATTAGAATGGAATCGGGATCGTTGCAGGACGCGTTCTGAAGTGCGCTTATCGAAACGCAATTATAAATACTTTGACGAGGCCGACGGGCAAGCAACCCCCTCCGGACCAAAGTTGGTTCCCCCTCGTGCGAACCACTCGAAACCCCCGCCCCGCGCCGCCGAGACCTGACAAAGGTCCGTACAACACGGAAGGTGCAACCCCAAGGGTCCATTGTGCGGTAGCCACGTACGCGCCGAGGCGGACAAAAAAGGAAACACAATGAAGTTAATTCGAATTAAAAATACATGCGACGGGATTGAGTTGTCCGATGTTTTGTGCCATGTTGGGCGAAAAAAGTGGTCCCGTTAGTTGTAAGTTGTAGGGATCTGCACTCATGTCGTGTCTTGATTCGTCTGTCGGAGGGCGTGCGATGCAGTTCGTAGTTTTCCGCACGAAAGAACGTAAATACATTTCAGTGTTGCCAAATGTTCTCTCGTTAATTGTAAATCAACCGGGTGAATCTTGGGCATTTCCTACCGAAAATTTCGCTGATCATTCCTCGGATTTCATGCAGAAATCAGGAAAACCTGTAAAGAGCAGGACTTATCTATATTATACAGCTACATTTTGACTAATAGTCTCTAACCTTAAGCGGACGAGGAAGAAGAGAAGAAGAGGTGGCTTTCTGGATTTTTGATCCTAGGAAAATCAATGAAGATTTTTTTCCTTATCAGCTGTTAAAGCAATTTTAGAAAGTGAAAGTTTAAGAAAATTTTAGAATGTTAAAGAAAAGCTCTTGTACTTAAGGTACGGCAATTTCTCTTCAGTTCGGTCATTTTGGGAAGTCGAACCAGTATTACCCAAGTTTTTGGTTGATTCCGGAGTTTACGGTTTTTTCCTCGGTTTTTTGTGCTAAATTCAATGCAAACTCTATCGATATCAACACAAAATTTGGATTGATTTCAGTTTCTTTGTCTGCACTTATTCCGAAGTAACACAAGAACACAATATTTTTCTCAGTGGTTACGTACGGATGATCTCTGATCCATTCGTAACCATCCATCAGCGTTGAAAAATTACAGGGATTATAATGTTTTTAAATGAAATCTGGCAGCCTCTTCCTGTATTCCGGTTACGATTCGAGCAAGTAACCTGCTAAGGGTGCGCTGAGTCCGTGGTTTGATTAAGATCTTCGGATTGTGAAATCCGCGTGGGGCTCGTATTTTGATCCCACTTTTTCCCCCGTGCCTGCTGAATCGGTTTGCAACTCCATCAATGTGGGATTGATTTAGTTATTTTTTCGCGGTGGGACGCGGGCGACGGGCACGTTTCGTAATTAATTTTTACCGGCAATGAGCAGGACAGCTGATGGGCTTCACGTCTCCCGTTGCCAAATACACAGTTTTAATCCAAAACATACGTCAACCGTATTTCGTTTGAACAAGAGTCTTGTGAACTTGGAAAGTTAAAATTGGATATTTTATCCGGAAAGGTAGTCTCTTTTTTGGAAATTTCTGGACTGTTGACACACACTGGACGGAAAATAGTTTTTATATTATTTTACCGAAATTTTCTTGAATCTATTTCACCATTTACTCACTATACATACACATTCACGCCACATTATAGTTAGTTAGTTAGTTAGTATATTTTGAGACATTCAGCGTCACAGGCTATTAACGTCTTTACAGAGAATTTTGAAAATGGGAGTATATACGAAAATTTAGATTTTTAATTTAAGAGAGGTGAAGAGTTTCAGAATTTTGGTAGTAACATTGGGTTCATCGCATGTAAGTGGGTTTTACTATGTAGCATTAAGTCGTATGCATAGCGAGTAAATGGTGAAATAGCTTCAAGGAAACAGTAAAATAATATAAAAATTATTTTTCATTCAATTCGTGTCAATAGTCCAGGAATTTTCAATAAATTGACTGATTGAGTCTGATCAACTATTCAATTCTTACTTTTTACACCCTTTCCCCCGGTTCTGCTTAATATCATGCAGTGTTTCAATCACATCGGTTTTATAGGCACCAATTTGGCAATTATGTTGTAATTATCGTACAGTACAAGTTGAGATTTTGGGAAGCTCATTCTCATACTTTTAAATCATACCATAGAATGTAACGTCATTGGGGTAGCGTGTGAAGCTGAGGGTGTCACGCTTATCATGTCGCAAACCGGTTTTTCCGCCATTGCCCACTCCCCTCCTGTCATCAGTGGATGAGTGATCGATTAACCATATTTCCCTACTTGAAGCTGTGGTAAAGAATCGATTATTTTAGTGTTCGTTGCGAACGCCTTGTTCATCGATCCTTTTCCATAGGTTTAAATAGCAGATCGATCGATACATCGCATAACGGTGGTGATTCTTTACGGTTGGTAACATTGTTTTTCTCAATTTAAATGTATGTAAAACAGTCGATTCGTGGTGAGGCAGTCTGCCTCGCCTAAATATGATACGTTCCAGGGTTTCTAGCTTCAGGATTTTCCCGATTCTATCAGGATTTATCTGGTAGTAAAATCAGGATTTGAGAAGAGTCGGCTGTCCGATCGGATTTTTTTATGCTTTTGCATACGCTTATGCAGAAATTTAGATATTTCTTCGCAAAATATCAGGATCTGGAAATTTATGAAATCAGGATCTAGCAGTCAAAAATCAGGATTTCATCAGAATTTCCCAAAATGAAGAATAACAGGGTGTCTAGCAACAGGAAAAACAGGAAAATATCAGGACTTTTGGCCGATCAGGAAAAAATCAGGAAAATATCAGGAAAATCGGAAAAAGCAGACGTTTTATTAGGAATTTTTCTTACGCGAATCTCCTCAGCGGAGAAGTCTTACTGCTTTTTGCCTACCGTGCCAGGAGTCGTCGCGTCGACTTTGTTGAAAAATCATGAAAATATCAGGAATTTTCAAAATGAAAAAATCAGGAATTTTTTATAAAATATCAGGGAAAATCAGGAACATATCAGGATTTTTTAAAATTAAAAAATACTAGTCACCCTGAAAAACTAGACATCCTGTTTTCAGTGAATTTAAACGGTGGTTGAACAGTGTTGCCAACTTGGAAAATGGCCATTACATTGGCACGTGCGCTGGACATTCCCAATGTATCACCGGCACGGCGAGCAGGGACTTGGACGGGATGAGGAGGGGGCGCGGAAGGAGGGCAAGAAGTCCCTTGATCTTACCGGGGACCGGGAATTATTTATCGGAGAAGGAGCGTATAATCCGCGTGTCTATTCATGCCTGAATCGGGAGTGGAAATATTAGTGAAGACTCGCGGATCGGATCGGATGAACGAGTGTCCTCAGCTTGGCGATATTTCATTTGCTCGTCGATGAGGTGCATCCATCGAGGCCGCGGGGCGGGGTCGCGGGCGGCGTTGTCGCCCGAGCGATAAGAAATCGGTAACGAAATAGTCGAATAAACGTTAAAATCCGGTTAACCTAGAAAAAAATTGTGTTTGGGGGCTCATTTTTTTGCAAAAAATTGAAGAGAATCCAATATCGACGGTGAAACTACCAGACCACGTATCTCGTTTGTGGTGTTTAAAAATCTCCACTCACATTTTATTTTTTTAAAGGAGATCAAATCAATATCATTCCTTACAATTTTCACAGATTTTTCTCCGCACGAAGAGGAAAAATCACGGAAGTTTTCACGAATTGACGTTGAGTAGTTTTCTATTTAAAAAATAAAGTATGACAGGAAGTCTGCGACGCCGCAAACCGAGATACGTGGTATGGTAATTTCACCGTCGTTATATTGAAATGCGTCAAAATTCCCTGAACTTTTGAACCCACAACTGAAAGTTGACCAGAGAAGTTGTTGAAATGTTGAGGGAATTTTGGCGAATTTTAATATTGTGGATTCGCTTTGAATTCTTGAAGAATAATGCGTTTTTGGGCTCATTTTCTGCAAGAAGTCGAAGAGATTCCACCATATTGAAATGTGTCAAAATTCCCTCAACATATGAACCTACAACTGGAAATTGACCGCAAAATTTATTGACATGTCGGGGGAATTTTGGTAAATTTAATACAATGGATTCTCCTTGATTTCTTGAAGAAAATTGTGTCTTTAGGCTCATTAGCTGCAAGAAATTGAAGAAAATCCATTTATTTGAAATTCCCCAAAATTCTCTCGACATTTGAACCCACAACTGAAAATTGACCTGAATATCAACAGATTTTTTAAACAGCGCGATTCAGCCGAAAACATTCATCAAGATATTGCTGGATGAACGTCTTTTTCATAAATTTTTTATCTGAACCTGCATCTGCTCTTACGTTCGAAGAGAATTCGATGAGAGAGTCCTTGCGATAACTTTAGACTTAACCATGATGAATCCTCTGCTGATCTAATTGAATCGAAGTCTGGCATCAAGGATCGGCGAGTAGCCCGTAGGAGAAATTGAATCCGCTCGCTCAGTTTGAAACAATTTAAAATTCTCAAATTTAATTTCGCCCCAGAGAAAAAGGGTATTTAAAGCTCAATACCTTTACTTTAGTTCTGCGTTGCCGTTTGCTCCTTTTATCTCCATTCCTTCTCCTAAGAACGTATCAAGGAGTAATAACAGTCTGGCCGTCATTTCTTGATTTCTTTTTTTCATGATTTTTCCCCCGAAGAACAAGCAAAGCGATCAGTATCATAGTTTGTTTTTTTCTTTACTATTTCGTCCAGAAATTATGCGAGCGAGAAAGAGATTATGCAAGGTAGCAGTTGCTTGGATATCAACGTTTTACAGTTAAGCACCCCCTTTTCACTTAACGTTGATTCTAACTTTAGAATTCTTTGAAAGACTTAATATACCCTCACTCATCAGTTTTATATTCTGGCCCCAGTTTTGTCAATAGCTGTTTTCCATCTTACTTTTCTATCTTTTTCTTTTTGGATAAAATGGTGTTTTATAAGAAAACTGACAAATATTTATCCTTCATTTTTCAAGTCGATTTTGGCACACCAATAGCAGGGTGTCTAGCATTAGGATTTTCCCGATTTTCTCGACCCCATCAGGGTTTGAGGTCAATCAGGATTTGAGGAAAAATTGGTCGTAACTAAAATTAGGATTTGAGAAAAGTTGACTCTCTGATCGGATTTTCTTATCGAGATGTTTTTGTGAAGTCACATTCCATTAATTTATCTCCGCCAAAAATCAGGATTTAGAAAAATTATGAAATCAGGAATTAGCGGTCAAAAATAAAAAAAAGTCAGGATTTCTCAAAATGGAAAAAAAAACTAGACACCCTGAATAGTACTCCGAAATGATAAAATGAAGCATCCTGGCAATTGGGTTCTCTTTCAGTATAGAGCAGTATGAAGAAAAATCTGAAGTTTAAAATTGAGTTACGGGGTTTTTGATGTGAACGGCAGAACTTCAGTTGACCCGGCGCCCAAAGAAGGGAGATATACTTTTCCGAGCTACTTGGCAAAGATTTTCCGAGGAGAGGAGTGCTTAAGTTTCTCAGCGTGTTTGTCCCGTCTCCTGGTCGGCTATTTTGCATAATCTGCTTAGCACAGACGAAGCTTCTCGTCGTCGGAAAAACTAAAGCGAGGAAGTTGCCGCGGAGTGAGAGGAATCGGGATTCGATGTGAGAAAGATGACACCCGGGCCCACTTCCGAGGGATCTC
Organism: Bemisia tabaci; assembly: GCF_918797505.1. NCBI lineage: Eukaryota > Metazoa > Arthropoda > Insecta > Hemiptera > Aleyrodidae > Bemisia > Bemisia tabaci. The sequence continues at coordinate 19,166,757 of NC_092794.1, read as the reverse complement.
GCTTCGCTTCCGTATGCATTAAAAATGGAAAGTCAATTAATGAATGAGTCACTTGTGGGAATTCATCGTCGTGGCGGGGCGGGGGAGGCGGTGATCCGGAATTGATACGCCGAGAGAAGGATCGCGACGCTGAGGGACTGCGCATTTTTTAGCCGGTTCCGTGTTGATCCGACGCATTCCCGCGAGGATTTAGCTGCCGTTGGATTTTCGACGGAGCTTGATCCGTTGCATCATCTCGAGGAATGTCCAAAGGCATTCAGGGCCGCATGCATACTCGACTTTGAAGTAGCTTTTTTCTTCAAGAGGCCCCATACAGGGTGTCTACTGGTCCGGAATGTCCGGAAATAGTACTAATTTTTAAGGGCACCTGGAAGAATTGCGAAAGAACAGAAATTCCGTCAAAAGTTCCGGAACTGTTTACTTCATGCCCTGCGTGTTTTTTTAACACAGCGGTGGTATAATCATTTAAATATAGAGATTTTGCAAGTGTCTGAAATTTGACAATTCCGTGTCAAAGTGGATGCCACTGAGTGAGCTGAACACGAGGATACCCTTGATTCATTAATCGCACAATTATTGGAGGAAATACGACAAAATAACCTCACATGCTGAAACACATGTGTTTAAATGAGAAATGCCGCTAGATGACGCCACTATAGGCGGTGGATTTTCGCACTTTTAAATCTATTTTTATACTATTTCCCAAATAGCTAAAAAAAATTATAAAAAATACTGCGAAATCAGCTCTTCAGGTATTTCAGATGAAGCAACATAAAAGTGCGTGCAAATTCTCCGTTGATGAACAAAGCGGTAGACAAATAAGACGAAAGGGAAGAACAAAGCTATTCTATTGGTGGAAGCGGGTTGTTGCAATGGACAAAGGAGTTGAGTAACAGACAAACTCACGGCAACTCCCGAGATATCCGATGACTAGCCCATCGATTTCCTTCTGTATCAACCACCCGTTACAACCCCCATGTCTTTTTTGTCTATCGTTATGTTTTATCAATTTCAATAATCAGCGTGTACGATGTCTTTTGATCCGGAAAATGTGACGACACCAAATTAACCGTTCACGCTAGTGCAATTCACCTTGGCGCCGGACGTGGGTGCATCAATCTGGTGACTGCGAAGACACAAACCTCGGCTGACTTCCGTGCAGCGCGCCTGCTGCAACGGCGGGCGATGAGTTAAATTAAGGAGGGCACTCGAGGCGAGGGGCTCACGCACGATTTGCCGCGTGGAAATGCGCGGGGGGCGCAAAACGTCTGGTGACCACTTAACAGGTCGCTCCGGGCGCCAGGGCTGTCTGCCGAGCTTCCGGCTCCGGCGGGGGTAGCGCCACCTGAAAGGGACGACCCTCGACTCTGGAGGAGGGTGCCCGGGGCCCGCGGGCATCCTCGGCTAATCGCGACGCGTCGAGAGCGCCTCGTGAGCTTTCTTGTGGTTCGTTTGCCATCGCCACCCCCGTCCCCCACCCTCGCCCGCTTAAACGCTTCCGGCCCGCAATCCTTAATGAGCTTTTAAAACTTGTCTTGGTTTGCTCTATCACAACAACGTCCGGGCTAGAAAATCCTTTTGCATAGAGCTTTTCTTCTTTCGTTGATAGGAGTGAGGGCTGGCATATTTTAGCTAAGGCTTGGATGCTTGAATAGGGTGACTATCATTAGGATTTTTCTGATTTATATCAGGATTTAATCCCGATTTCATCAGGATTTGAGGAAAAATCGCTCGTAAAATCAGGATTTGAGAAAAGTCGGCCGTCTGATCGGTTTTTTTTTTGGGAGCTATTTTTGTGAAGTTACGTTCGCCTCTTTCTCTCCGCAAAAAATCAGAATTTTGGAAAAATTATGAAATCAGGATTTCAGCAGTCAAGAATCAGGAAAATCAGGATTTTCCAAAATGAAAAAAAAACTCGACACCCTGTTGAAGAGCTCCTTAACAATTCAACGGAATAATTTTGAAAATTGCAAAGGATAGCAAAGATTGGTTACTTCAAAATATGAAAGAACGAAGGAAATACTTCTCAGATTAAGTTGAAAATGTTAAAACTTAACATTTTCAAAACCTTCACTTCCTTCGTTGTTTTTAATCCTTTGTGGAGACCAATCAGCGTGAGCCTTCGAATGATCTATTTCCGAAGTTCCTCCATTGAATTTTACTCAAGATTCACCACCTACTAAAGAAAGTCGTTGATAATATCTGTGAGTCCTTGGATGATTATTGACTCTAAAATCCATTCTCTCAAAACATCATTTTGCTCCACTGCCCTCTCCGGTAACATATCAGCATTCCCTCGCCAATTTTGTCGGCCGCACAATGTTTAGTTTTAGCGAGTCTGAGACTGCGGTGAAACACGATTCCTTCTCAGGTTCTCGATCCAGTCTCTTATCAGCTGTGGCTGTCTGGAGCCCTTCCGGCTCCATTCGACTTCACCAAGTCACATATGATTAAATGTCGTTAGAAGTTCAGATATCGCACAGGGAGCTAGCATGTAACCCGATTCTTACAAGCATTGACTGTTGATAAAAAAAATCCCACACAGAATCTGTCGTTTAAATCCTTTATTTCCTCAATTTAACACTCGGGGTATCGCTAGGGTCAATTTTTAACCTCCCTTAAAACTACTGGACGCAGTGCTGCCATTTTCCGGAATTAATTCCGAATTTCGGAACTTTTCCAATAATCGGACTTTTCCCGGAATCTCCTCGAAATTTGCGGTTTTTCGCCAGTTTGACCATTTATTTGATCAAATTTAGGGACTTTTTGATCTAATTTGACGATCTTCAGAACTAAATCCGGGCGTATTCCGGAACTTTTCCCCGGAATTCTTTCTCGGAACTTTGGCAAAACGAATTATGTTTCCGGAAATCGGAATTATTTCGGAATCTTTCTGATAAAATGAAATGGCAGCACTGACTGAACGGGTACTTGACCCCTCGTGTCACTGCTAACTCTCCGATCAGAAACTTAAGGGAGCACTAAGTGGCCTCAAACGAAGAGTTAAAAGATTGTGCTTTCAGCTAGGAATTCGCGCCAAGCTCGGAGGGATGCGGCCCTGCAACAGACCCTCGTCGTTTCCGGGCGAGAAGGGCCGAAATTGAATTCCGACCGTCCGCCCATTTTCCCGGGTCACAACTTTAGACATGCATGCACGCACTGACCAGAATCAGGGGCGTCAAGTGGTCGGATATGTGATATTTCGAGCTGGTTCGGAGCTTGAAAAATGATTGAATTTGTGCATGGTTTGACAACCCCGTCGGGAAGAGATAATGCGGTTGTGCACTGGACCTTAAGACGCACCCGGGAGGGGGAGGAGCGAAGTCGCCGAGGTCACGGAAGTTGAACGATACGAATACTTCAAAGGCTTCCGGGTCGGGGAGGGGGATGAAGTTCGATAATTTAGGGCCGGGCTCAGTTGCTTTTAAGTTTTCTTCAATTTCGGGATTGGATGAGACACTGTTGCCTTGCAATTTTCCGAGTGTTATCTCAATAGTAATCAGTGATATGCATTAATTATATCATAGAATGAATACAAATCCCATGCTGTTAAAAATTTTGGATTGACATTTTATGCTGGAGTCCATAGAGCGTCCAAAGACCGCGAGTGATATCAATGCGAAGCGAAATCTTTTCTCCTTACGGAACGACTGCAGAAAGTTCAAAGCCATCTCTTTTTTCATCCCTGGCAGCTAGTTTGCAGCTTATCATTAAAGCAGCTTAATTATTTTTGGTGATTTATTTAAAGGTTTTAATTAGATTAATAAATTTAGTTTCCCTATCATCGGTCACTGTTATTTACAAATTTTTTTTGGGGGTTATGATAATTATTAGCAAGTGATTGACATGATATAATAACAAATATATCAAGTTCAGTGTAGTGAAATTTATGTTTTTATATTTTACTGATTTTTATTTTTTTTATTATCATTTTAAGTGGAGCAAAACTAATAATTTTCAAATTCAGAAATAATTGTATCAATTTCAATTTTAAAGAGAAGTAAGTTTCGTACGTGCCACTCGTGAAGTAAAAACTTCTCAGCACGTAATTTATTGCATCAGCTTCCCCCGAAGCTTTTCCAATATTCGAGAGGTAGTCCAACAGAATCCAATATCCTCGGACACAAGTGGCAACCACAGAATACCATTGCTAACTTAATATCCAGCAAATAGTTTATTTATGCCTTTTATTCGTTAACCCGGCAACGTCGATCGCACGGCGGGGCGCCGCCGGCGTTACGCTCAGTGACCACCGCGAATCTTTCGGGAGTGCATCGGAAGTTCCATCGCCTTTTAGGGTTGTCGGAGCAATGACGTCATTTTCTTTTTCTTCTCTTTTTATCCTAATAAACTCGTTACGAAAAGTTTAAACGTCACCCTAATTCAACAGAACTTCGAGATGAGTCTTATAATCAGCTGCACGCCGTAAACCTTGTCAACAATCATTAGAATTTTTTTCGGCTCTAAGTTTCCTATTTTAGTATCCTGCAGGAGGTTTTTTGTCGTTTTGCTTCTCGTTCTCAAAAGAAATTGTTAGGTTGAATCTGTTTGTGAATTTCACTGAATTTTATCGGCAGCCAAAGAAAATTCACTGGTAAGAAACACATATGATCTAGAATCCAGACTCTTGAAAGCATCGACAAAAAAAAATACTCTTGCTTCAATCGGATTTTTGCTTAAATCAAGAACCAAGCCCCTTAATTCGAGCGGATTTCCTTTTGATTTAAGCAAAAATCTTAATGAATCAAGAGTAATTTTTCTTGTCAATTTTTTCAAGAGTCTGGACTCTATCTAATGTGTTTTTTTCTTTTTTCTTTTTTTTCCCTCAGTGTTCAATGAAATTTTCGGACAGTTTCATTGAACAATTTCTCTTTAAAAAATAAAATGGAGGCGGAAATTTTTAAACGTCGCATAGCGCTCGTGATACCATGGCCGGAAGGTGACGATGTGCCCATCGTGGCCTGTGAGAAAAAGAAAAAAAATTTTCACTTCCGCTTTGGCAAAATTTTGCAAGAAATCCATTGTCCAGTTTGCAGCGACGGCGAGAGAGCACCGCTGCAAGTTGAACAGGAAGGCGAAGTTGTCGGTACGGTTGAAAGGAATTTTGGAGGTTCAGTAACCGGGAACGGGGAACCGTGGACGTCACACGTCCGTTCGCCGCACGCCTTGACGATGACGCCGCGGCTTTTATCTTCGTGACGTCGCGAGTGGCTCGTGCTGTCTTACATTTTAATAAACCAATCGCCGACTTCTAAACATGCATGCCTCCATAGTATGCCCATGTTTGAAACACATAGAACTGAAATGGCCCTGTTTTAAGGCGCGAAGATTTTCGAATTGGTAACTGATTGCAATGGCAAATTTTACGAAAAGAACGATGGAGCTTTTAAAAAATCTTTAAATCACCTTCCAAACTCCTATGAAGCTATTTCAGGAACCGACCCATTCAAAACGGTCATTTTTACGCGGGAAAGGATCTAGTACATAGTACATGACAATAAACCTTATCTCTTCGTCAAGCGGCTACCAATTCTTTACGGAGAAATACATTGAGGCAAGATGTTTCAAATTGAAATTAAAGTTTTCTTTCTTGAAAAAATGATTTGAAAATTTTGACATTTTTGGGAAAATAATTACCATAATTTTTAAATTTTTAGGAAAATGATTACTAAATTGGAATTTTTGGGAAATAATTTGGGACTCAATGCTGCAGCTCCGATTTGTGCCCCCAGAATCCGAGACCCAAAATTAATTATAATGCCTCTGGACGACGAAGCTGAAATGACGCTTTAAAGTTTAGCGATAGTTTTGCAACAACGCAATGACATCATACAGGGTTATCCAAAAGTCACTGACCACCCCTGTAACTTTTTTCCAAATTGAGATAGAAGTTTGAAACTTTGGGAATGTTCCTCGGTCTAAAGTAGCAACTTTTTGGTCCCCCCAAAATTTTGGGGGGCGGCCCCCCCTAAGGGGGGCGGGGGCTAACTTTTTTTTTTCAAATGGCAACCCCCCCTTTGTGATACCTCATTCGAAAGATAATAAAAAAAGAAAATTTTTGGCGCAAACCGCAAGTCAAAATGTTGATTTTTGACAAAATGGCGGCCGGTCAAAGTTCAAAATGGCGGAAATTTGGCATCTCCGTTTTTTATTGGCGGATTGGTCTGAAACTCGGAATCTAAGGGTTTTTTGGGACGAGAAAGACGATTCTGGCATCGGTTTTCCAGAAAAGTCAGTCCTTTTCAAAATGGCGGCGGTCAAAATGGCGGCCTAGAGCGAGAAGTGGATATTTAGGCTGCTTATCGTTGGATTTGTATGAAACTTGGTATCCGGGAGTATTTCGGCACGAGAAGAACGAATCTTTCATTGGATATCTGAAATTCCGACGAATTTCAAAATGGCGGCTAAAAAGTGGCGATAAATCAGTTTTACGGCTGTTTACCAATGGATTTGCATGAAATTCGATATCCTGGTGGTTTTTGGCTGGATAAAAAGAAATCTTTCATTAATTCTTGAAATACTAAATAATCGATATCGCATTTCATGCAAATACATCGGTAAACAGCCGTAAAACTGATTTCTCGCCACTTTTTCGCCGCCATTTTGAAATTTTTCGGAATTTCAGATATCCAATGAAAGATTCGTTCTTCTCGTGCCGAAATACCCCCGGATACCAAGTTTCATGCAAATCCAACGATAAGCAGCCTAAATATCCACTTCTCGCTCTAGGCCGCCATTTTGACCGCCGCCATTTTGAAAAGGACTGACTTTTCTGGAAAACCGATGCCAGAATCGTCTTTCTCGTCCCAAAAAACCCTTAGATTCCGAGTTTCAGACCAATCCGCCAATAAAAAACGGAGATGCCAAATTTCCGCCATTTTGAACTTTGACCGGCCGCCATTTTGTCAAAAATCAACATTTTGACTTGCGGTTTGCGCCAAAAATTTTCTTTTTTTATTATCTTTCGAATGAGGTATCACAAAGGGGGGGTTGCCATTTGAAAAAAAAAAGTTAGCCCCCGCCCCCCTTAGGGGGGGCCGCCCCCCAAAATTTTGGGGGGACCAAAAAGTTGCTACTTTAGACCGAGGAACATTCCCAAAGTTTCAAACTTCTATCTCAATTTGGAAAAAAGTTACAGGGGTGGTCAGTGACTTTTGGATAACCCTGTATATGTTCGTGTGTGAATGTATTCGAATCCAAGCTTATTATTTCCATAATTTTTGATAGTCCCCACCATAATTTCAGAAAGCCCTACCCATAATTTTAGAAAGCTCCCACCAGAATTGTTAAAAGCCCCCACCAGAATTGTAAAAAAGCCCCCACCAGAATTGTATAAAGCCCCCACCAGAATTGTATAAAGCCCCCACCAGAATTGTATAAAGCCCCCACCAGAATTGTAAAAAGCCCCCACCAGAATTGTAAAAAGCCCCCACCAGAATTGTACAAAGCCCCCACCAGAATTGTATAGAGCCCCCACCATAATTTTAGAAGCCCCCCCCCCCTCCACTCAGTCCTCCCAAGCGCGATGTGGTTACCTCCATCTGGATACCGACACCCGACCGAGAACACAGAACGTGAAGTCCTCCGGACAAGCTCCGAAGTCCTCCTGTGAGATTCCTCTGCCTTCCAAGTTGGATGCGAGGCCCGAGAAACTTTTAATTATCCAGCCGGCGCACGTCAGCCGTCCTTTGTCTCGCGGACCCGGATTCCGTCGCTCGTCCCGTCGGACAGGATGGGGTCGCATCGCCCCGGCAGCCGGAGGGGAGGGTGGAAGGAAGTGATTGCTCAGATCAAAGATGACAATTGACAGCGGCGCTCTCTACAATCTATGTTCGGAACCCCCGCCTCAAGTTATCCCACCCTCGCTTCTGCCGCATTGCCGCTTCGTCGCCATGCCCAGGATTCGTGGCTCCTTTTTCTCGGGATTGATAATGCACCCGCGGGCTGATCGTTGAAATAGATAGATAAAGCTATAGACAAAGAAGAAATAAGTAGTACTGAGAGATCCTATCGGTAGAAATGGGTGGTTCCCATAGACAAAGGGAGAAAATCATGGAATAACTGGATTACATTTTGTAATAAGGAAGCACTATCTCTGGCCCTTCCCTAAAAGTACCTTCCTACATAGGAAATCCATGGCATATGTGTTGTTTCTAAAAAGAGCCAGAAATAGTGGTTCCTCATTCCAAAATGTAGTCAAACTTCAGGGTCCCTCATGGGTTATCGTCAGTTAGTCTATTACCTTCCTCATTTGTCCATTACAGTCACCCGCTTACACCAATAAGATCCCTCTATATCCCTCTTGTCTTCTTCGTCTGGAGCTTTGACTGTCCATTTCAAAAATCAGCCAGCCGAGTAGAGTACAATTTGTCGCAGCATACTAAAAAAAAATAGAATTTTTTTTTTAATTTGTAACGATAAAAAATTGAGTACAATGCTCGTTCCCAATAAAATCAAGGACAGATGACCTAACGGCACGAGATGGGCAGTGCTGCGGGAATTAGGATTTGAATCCAGATTGTTATCTGAAAATGAGCATTGCAACACGATTAGGAGTACTTTCTTCCGGAGGTAGAATATGTTTATGTAATTTTTATATCTTGAATGCTGAAAAATAAAAGAAATCCGAATCGGAGTTAACCCCTCCTGTCCATCCAACTAAATTCTACATCCATCGCCTCCCGTTTTCAATGCCTGCGGAAGCAACTCCATGACGTGCGTGCATTTTTTTCCCTCTCTTCATCAGTCACACGACGCCGCTCGATCGGAATTGGGATTTTCCGATGCTGAAAACGTATCCGGAGCCGTGACGGGTCTCCGAAACAATCGCAGCCCCGTCCCCCCCCCCCCCCCCTCACCCGTCGAACGAAATATCGGTAGGAATAAAATAACTGATGGCCGCAACATTACCTCCAGCCAGGGAAACTTTTCTAATTTAAAAAAGTTGGGGCTCGCTCGCCCGAGCTGTCAGGGACGGCGCCCTGCCTGGCCCTGCGCTGCGTCGGGCCGGGTCGCTCCGCGGAACGGCGGAGGCCTTTTTAATTATTTTTAAGTGCCCCGATGGCATTCCACGCCGGCCTTTACTTCTCCGGATTTATTTTTATCGACTTTGGGAGGATGTCGCCGCGCGGTTGCCACTGTCGAGGTCGAAGCTTTTCAGTTGGCAACAAGGAAAAACCCAGGAAAATTATGGAGAAAAATACTAAATTACGTAAAAATTAGGATGCCAACTTTGTGCTGTTGGAAAGCACGTTAGGAAAGGTACATACAAATCAAAGAATGATAACTTCGACCAAATTTGAAATAGTGAGTTAATAAAATGAAGTTCATTTGAGATTCATCACCGAGTAATTAACTGGTCGGCCCGAAAAATCATCGGCAAAGCGTTTTCTTGAGCGGCGTCCGCAAGTTATTAGTTAGCGCACTGTCGCCTCGTATTTGCTTTATTTTCCTTTTTTCCGCTCTCTCCTTAGATTCCTCCCCGTTGCTGTCAAATTTCGCAATATTTGGTCAATTCTCATCATGTTTCGTGTAGACACACGAGGAACAAAATTTGCTCGATCTTTCTCCCTGCCTTTTTTTATACTAGAAAACTCCATACTACTGTACTTGAAATTAATGTAGGCTAGCATCAAATTTTACCCAAAATTGCCTGTACAAATAAGAAAAACATCATGAGATGAAGGTTGGAAGATGAATGGACATCCCCAAATAATTGTGGTAGTGCCAAATTAGGTAAGTAACCCAAATTTGGTAGTACTACAGAAATTTGTGTTGTCGTACTACCTCAAATATTCAGAAATTTCCATATCATCCAACTACTAATTGGGGTAATACCGCGATTTTATGGCATAACTCCTATCACTTTTATATCCGTGGAGGTAACAATACAGAGTTTTTGGTTATTATCTGGGATTCGTGGCTGAGTTTTAAATCTGCTGGCATGCCAGAACTTCAGAAGATGCTGCTTGGTTTCTTCGCGTTCATATATAGTTGATAGCTGTGGTGAAAGTTATTCCTCCAAAAAACGACGTCCTCGAAATCACTTGACCTGCAAAAGCGATAGTTCCTTTGCATCCAATTATACGCGAAATATAGTCTGCGTTGCTTTAATGTATGTTTTGTTAGCCTGTATGAAGCAGGTTCACGTGAGAGTGGGCTATTTTTGAGCTTTCGACAACAGCGGTGGATGCCGAAACGGGCCTTTCGGAAAGGCGGTGTCACCAAAGCGTGTTAATTCCCGGCGGAGCCGACGGTGCGCACGCCTCTGTTTACAGTTTGCATAACCTTCTAACGAGTTTGTTTGCCCCACTCGTTATGCGTATTCACAAAATTGGACGCGGTCGATTCGTCAAAACATTTCGATGTCGGGACCCGGGTCCTCGTTCTGAAGTGTAGCCTCCGGTGCGGCCTCCTCGACCTTGTAACCCGCCTGATCGACCCGCGAGTCCGGTAGAAAGTCCTGATCATATGCAGCGACATGCAAAGGATTATCATACGAATGCACGCTCTGATTCAAAATTTGTGCTCCGAGTTTAGAAATCTCCGGAGAACTGCGAACCTGAAGGAATTTTTCTGTAGTTCACATGGAGATTTTCCTTGAGCCTCCTTCAGGAACGTCCCGCCACGGCGCGCCGTGGCAAGGCGTGAATGATCGATTGTCGACATTTCCCCATTTGAAGCTATGGTAAAGAATCGATTAATAATGGATTCGTTGGGAATACCTAATCAATCGATTCTTTTTCTGTATGGCAGATCAAGCGATACATCGCATAGGACGCCACAGCACCGGCCCCGTTTGTAATTTCCTTATCGGATCTCTATTTTAGACAGCCGGAAGAATCCTGTTGTGTACACGGGATTTTGATCGTCGCAACTAGATTTTCATTAGGGCAGCAGGAAGCTCTGTTGTTTCACACTTTGGATCAAATAATATCCCTATTTGTGTATTTACTCGTTTAGTGTATATGTTTTCCGCCTTGATTTAATTTTTTTTACTTCTTTTTTTTTTTAAATTTTATTTTCCTACCGTTTGATAATGTTTAATCACTTTCTGAATCTTTGTCTCTTTTTTTGTTGCAGGTAAGCGATAGTTGATAGTTGCCTTTCTATTACTTCTACTCCTAATCTCACTTCGAGCTATCAATCTTGAAACTTGGTGGCTGACAGAAATTTAAGGTACGTTTTAATTTTAATTTAAAACCTAAGGCCAAAAATCATCCATGGTTATCATAAACCCCAGAGGGTAACGTCAATTATGAATGAAAGCTATTCGTAAGTATCCAAATGTATTGCCTTCGGTTTGACTCTTGCTCGGTTTCGAATCTCTTTTTTGGCTCGGACTGCTCCGCGTCGTGTTCCACCTGTTGAACATCCCACTCGCCCACGCGGCCCCCGATAGTCGATCGCACTTTCACGTGGAGAAGCGTCTTGCTCTCGAGTCTCGACTCGTGATAACGAAGAGAGCACTAAGTACATTACTGTATGAGCCACGGTTACCACATGCCTTTACGTGTCTCGCGGCTCATCCCAGTATGCACTTAAAACTCCTATCGCTATCACGGCCGCCGCGGTCAACTTTTTAGGTTATCCGCGAGGACGCTCCACGGGGCACGGGCCCGGGCGGGGCGGGCGCAGGACCCGGTCGTCCCGGGGCTTATCCGCGGATCTGGTAAGCGGCCCGTGTTAACAGCGAGCCCTCGTGTTTTCTGCGCCAGAAAGTCGATGCCACTTGTCGGGCGCGCTGTGCGTTCGCTGTTGCCCGTCATTCGCCATCGGCCGCCCCGGGATCCTCCGCTCAGCGTATACAAATCAGGCCCCCCCTCTCCCCTCCCCCCTTCCAACCGCATGTTGCCCGCATCTCATGGTTGCTACACAGTGGATGTAGTCAATAGGAGAGGTCGTATAAAATTTGGAAACTTCAAGAGCATATAACTCCGTATATACAAAATTTTGAGGTTCTAAAAGTGGTTCCTTTAGGTTCCCCGTGAAATTTGCTTCCAGAGGCACCCCTTCTAATTCAAAATGTGATCAAATAGACATCAAAATTTGCAGTTTAAGTCAAACATTTTATGTCCGACCTTTCTGATTGACTCGATCCACTGTGCGCCTTTCCCAACATCAGACGCACGATGAACTACTTTGGAGCAGTGGGATAGTGAAAGGGATCCCAGATGTCTAGTCATTATTGGAAACAGGGTACTTTCAGGAGGAAAGAAGTAACTTGCAAGCCTCAAAAGTCCTCTGGAGAAAGACGCCTCTTGGACTTAGAGTCCAGAATCTCTAATTAAACATGTGAAGAGAAAAAAATACTCTTGATTTAATCGAATTTTTGTTTGTATAGAGAGCCAAGCTTCTTTATTGAAGCGGATTTCCTTTCGATTCAAGTTTTTCTCCCTCTCTGGACTCTGAATCCAAGAGATGTTTCTTTCCAGTGTCGAAGGATGCATGTGTTCACCCAGAAACTCCTTGGAATAGAAGGAAAGTAATGCGGTTCCGAACACTCTGGAAAGCCTGGAAAACTAAGAATTAGTAAGGTGGAGTGACTTGAAAACGTCAGGGTATTTCCCTAGGACGGCAAAAATGTAGGAAATTGTTTTACCAAATGATAAACAATGCCTTTTTGGAACTGAGGAAAAGTGACAGAGAATTTCCGCTTTTGGATCAATGGGAAATTGGAAATTTTCTGGAGGCGGCAAAAACTTCAAAACCTGGAAAAAACTGAAGAAAGTTTCTTAAATAGTTCGAAAAGTCAAGGATTGTCACCACTACTTGCGCGATTATCCTTAGAATAAAGAGTAAGTAGTGGCGCTTTTAATGATCTTGTCAGGAGGAAAAGAACGAATAATAATTGAAACGCGGGGTGAGCAAGGATTTGCGTTTTATAAAATCGGGCAAGTCAGGGATTTTTGAACGATAAACAAATTTCGTCGCTCTGTAGTAGCGTGAATGTCTACAATAACTTACACTAGATTCAGGCTCATTTCTCGTATCATTGTAAAGTTTCTCATGCGTTGAAGCAATCTCCGACTTCGCGAAATTATCACTCGCACTCGTGACATCCTAGATCCTGGTCGGAAGACCAGCACTTCCATTGGCGAAGCGTGGATGATCGATTATCGATTTATTCGCATTTGAAGTTATGGTAAAGAGTCTATAATTAAAGTGTTCGTTGCAAAGAGCCTGTCTATCGATCCTTTTCCATACGTTTCAATGGCAGATCAATCGATATATCGCAAAGCACCAAGCTTGTCGCATCTCATGATCCGGAACGTCCCCAGCTTTTACCTCGACGACGACTTGCAGCGTCAACTGGTCTCTCAGCATGAGCCCGTCTCCATGGACGATTCCACCTAATCGCCTGGCCGCTCGGCCGTTAAGATGCCCCTCGAAACTCATCATGCACCTAAAGATACTCGCCATACTCACGGAATGTGCTCATAATAACACACCATATCCGGAATCTCAAGGTTTTCTCTCTCTTTTTTTTCCAGCAAGATTCGATTCCCTTCGCTGCCCTTGATTAGGGTTCGCTCAGTCCCCAAAATATTGTTCCATCACCAGGGTGTCTACAAGTCCGGAAATAGTACGGATTTTTTAAGGGCGGTCCGGAAGTACTGAAAAAGTGCGGAAATTCCGAAAAAAGGTCCGGAATTTTTTTTCAATTTCTGTCATTTTTGTCGCAATTTCAAATTGTTGAAATTTTTCTGATTTCGTCAAATAGAGGTACTGAAAAAGCACAGCATTTTTTCGTTGGAAGAGGTACTGAATTTCTTGAGAATGTAGTGAATAAGCACTTAAAAAACAATTATTCTTGACCTGCCTGTTTTAGTAGACACCCTTCATCACCCGTCGGGACATCCCCAGTCAGTACCAGATTTTTGTGGTCTAGAAAATGTACGAGACTTACTGTTTATGTCACTAGGCATCTAGTAATTGCTACTAAATTTCCGAGAGAGCATGTACGGCGATACAGAATAATATCCATCATCATCATTTTCTATCTGTGATCCGTAAAATGATAGATCTTTGTCTGTGTCTGTCGTACGAAGGGCTCGATGAGGTCCTGATTGAAATTCAAGTCAAAGCTGAGGCCAAATAGAGGCTATTAGTATCGAGAAGCCAACAAATCTCAAGTAGACTCCAGCCGGTCTTGCCGCTCCGTCTTCCGACTTGAATTTTCCCAATCGTGAAATTGTGGATTTCCCGCCCAGAGTGGCACCACCGCCGTGGACCGGAGCCCGAGTCGTGACAATTTCGGCGATAAGTGCATTTCGATCCGAAACGCAATTTGCATTCGCGCCCCGCGGAAATTAAATAAATATCGCGCGCCGCCGCTCGGTGGTCGGCAACCCAAGGATGTTAGAAAATCCGAAAACATCGGTAAATCGTCACGCATACTTGTAGCGTGTAAGGGTGATAGGGCACAACGAGTCCTTTTTTACCTATTAAATTGAGAAAGTATCCCCAAGGAGTAGTGATTTTTAAAGTACACCCACAGACATGATAAGAAATTTGCCAGATTTAAATTTTATGGAGTCGAGGACTTGAGGCTTAAAATTTTCAAAATTCTCTCTAAACAAATCGAATTTCGGAAATTGATTAATTCAAATGCCACTGTAAATAACTTTATGATCTGTCTACTTCTTCCTTAAATAGGTGGTAAAATTGTGCTGAGGCCACACTGGTTTTTTTTTTTGGGGGGGGGGGGGAGCCAAAAAGTTCTACTATTTCGATCAGAGTCCAAAATATTTGAGCTCTAATGAGTACCAGTATATAAAACTAAAGGGAGAGAGGGCTCAGCTTAGACAGTTTGCATCAGAAAATTAAGTTAAGGTTAACTCGGCTCCCTGAACAAAAGTTTTAAAGTTTCAACCTTAAAATGCTAGAATCAAATACGCATGAATACATCTGGGATTTTTTACAGTTAAAATAGGCCAGGAATTTTCAGAAAATCTGCTATAAACGCCATCTGAATTTTCGATTGAAATCCTACAAGGCATGGGAAAGGGTTTTTTTCTTCTCCTTTGTCTTGACTCAATACATTTAGATTACATTTTGCACAAAGTAGCCACTGTCCTGACTCGTCCTCACAATCACATTTCTGCGTAGGAAAACCACTGGCATATATGTCATTTCTCCAACGAAACAGAAATAATGGTTCCTGTTTGCAAAATGTGGTCCATTAAATACTATGCCAATATCCACGCTCCAATTTTGCGCCCCCTGTGCGTGGTGTCGCTGATCTCCACGGAGTCGTGTTGGGTCATGCTGGGCTGGTTGCGGGCGAGGCGTTGAAGGCGCGCCACCGATGCTCGGCGGGTTGCGGGCGCGGTGTTGAAGGAGCGCCGCGGAGTATTAGCGCGTTATTAGTGACGAGCCCCGGAGGAGCCGCAGCCGCGGTGTCCCGTGCCATCAAAATCGACGACCGCCACCTCCTCCACCCCCCCCCCCCCCGCTCTCGAGTGTTGGAGGAGGGTGAGGGGGAGGGGGTGGATGCGCTCGACGATTTCTCGAGTGTGAGGGTGTAATAAAGCTTTTATGCAAATTCGGCCCTCGCACAATCAACTCGCAGCAGCTTTCGCGCTGCGTTGCCGGAGCCGGAATATTGGGCGGTGGCGTCAGCTCCTGTCTCTATCGAATTGGTTTCTAGAGCCGGTCTGGGAAGTCAGGTGTCGGAAAATTCTTTCAACCTCCGATCAATTCAATTTTATAAGGCGGAATCAGGAAAATGAGACGATTGGTTACACGGAAAAAAATTAGGTAGCATTTACCATATTCTGGTTAAGAAACGGCACAACCAGAGAGTATGGTAACTTTCATCAAAATTATCGTGAAAGTTACAAGATTCTTCCCTATTATGACGATAATTTTGGTGGAAGTTACCGTACTGTCTGATTGTGCCGTTTCTTAACCTGAGTATGGTAAAAATGCTACCTAACTTTTTTCTGTGTATCCCCGTAAATCTTACCAAAATCATCCGTGAAACATTTTTGAGGAGTGAAACCAACGGTATGATCTCGCTGCTCTAGACTGACGGTGTCATCACACCTAAATATTTTGGGACATACGATTTTGAATGTAAATTTTCGTTCTAAATTATATCCATTTTTTCTTGCTTTTCCATTACAAAGAAATCGGGTATACCTAGTTGATTCTTGTCACTTTTTTTCATAATTAATGTTGCGGGTTTGGAAATATTTTTCGCAGTTTTTCCTAAAAATCGTATCCGACAGTTGAAGCTCTAGTACCCTTAGGTAGCTCGAGCAGAGGAGCTCATAGTAAAAAATCTCATTCAAGACACGTATGGTAATCCGGAAATCGAGGCATTTTTCGGGGAAAAGGCGTATGAGACTTCCGATGCTACTGAGATTGTGCAACATATTTCTCTAGTTGTAAGTAACTTATCCAGCAGTTCTGGTATGCATTTTTCCCTGACTCTGCTCCGAGATTCTCCTCACTGTTATAAGGATAAAGTCTAATGTGAATGAATTTCATCCGCCGCGAACGTTTTAAAAATCGCTTAATCTTAGCAGTAGGGATGGTCGAATATTTAGATAATCGAATATTCGATATTCGAATTATCGGCACCGAGATCATCGCATCACATTCAAATATTCGCTTCCGAAGTATTCGAAATCGCAAATTCGAATATTCGAATAATCGCATTCGAATTCGATAACCGTCCATCCCTATCGTCAATCTCGTTATTAATTAAAACTCGTCCACAACTCCACACTAGAATGACTGACCATCTTAGTTGAAAGTGTCATTTATCTTTCACGGTTCATAAAAAATCACAAATCGAAGCAATAATCGAAAATATTCGGATATTCGCTTCCGAAGTATTCGCAATCGCAATATTAGAATTCTCAAATAATCGCAATAATCGCATTCGAAAAGTTTCGAATATTCGAATAATCGCATTCGAATTCGATATTCGTCCATCCCTACTTAGCAGCATTCCAAGCCTCATACCCCCTTTTACCGAGAAAGTCATCGTATTAAAATATAATAAGTCAGTGAAGTATTAACGTAGCGTTTCGGGAATACCCCCTAAAGCTTTTAGCGGTTCTTCACGTAAGATCCTGAGGGAATCCCTTCCATATTTGGCACCACCGCATCCTTTGCATATTGTCACCATGTTTTCCGGGACGCGTGCAGATGGCTTTCCCTGTTCCGCTTTTCCTTACATACACGCGCCAACCCTGCGCTCAACCCGGGGTAAGTATAAGGTCTTGTAACCGAGTCAATTTATTCTCGCTGTTGCTGAAATTGGTCTTATACAAGATACACCCATCAGTGATTTAAAGAGGTAATTGTGGTGCCAAATTTGCCTCCGTCGTCCGAAGCTTCTGTCTTTGCGGCTTTCTCTGTCTTAGCCATTGCGTTCGTTAGTTTGCTTCTTGGTTGTATGGATGCTTCGTTTATGGAATACAAGTTATCGTTTCATGGCCTAACCGCAATTCAATTCTGCAAAATTTTTCTTGAGAGTCAAATATTGTCTTTCCTCATGGCAAATTCTCTAGACATGGTCGATAATGGTCCCTCTCAGTAACCTATAGTCACCCAGGGTGTCTAGCATCAGAATTTTCCCGATTCTATTAGGATTTGAGGTCAATTAGGATTTAATCCCGATTTCATCAGGATTTGAGGAAAAATCGGTCGTAAAATCAGGATTCAAGAAAATTCGGCCGTCTGATCGGTTTTTTTAATCGAGCTATTTTCGTGAATTCAGAAATTTTAATTTTTCTCCACAAAAAAATCAGGATTTGGAAAAATTATGAAATCAGGATTTTACAGTCCAAAATCAGGAAAAATCAGGATTTCCCAAACTGAAAACAAACTAGACACTCTGTCACACTACCTCTAGTGCTTTACCTTTCCTCAGTGCAGCGCTATTTTCCGCACACCATGATGACGTCATCAGGTCAAAAACCTTTTCTTTTCAGGCTTCCTTCACGTAATTTTTCGCACTTCAGCGTCCTAAGTCTTCCCACGTGCCAAATTCTCTACACACGGTCGATAATGGTAGTCTCATTCATTAACTGGAAGTCACCCTACCTTTATGTTCTCTCAGTGCAGCGCTGTCTTCCGCACCATGATGACGTCATCAGGTCAAAAACCTTTTCTTTTCAAGCTCATTTCACTTAATTTTTCTTCCTTGCGGCCGCGTCCTACCCATATTTCGAGCGTCCAAGACGAAAACCAGAAGTGCTCGGTGTCCGCGCTAGGCGCTTCTGTCTTCCGTGGCCGACACTCGGTAAATCAAGGCGCGCGCGCAACCGAACCGATTCATACGTAAATGAGCCGCGCAAATGAGTGAAAAACGGCTGCCCCTCCCCCGGGGGGGGGGGGGGGGGGTTGGTTAACGAGAAAGCAGGGAAATCAATCTTGCCCATTTGAAGAGGCCCTCGTCATGAAAAATGAGTTGCACTATTTACATTTCCTCGCGCGGTTGCGGTCCCTCAATGGCGGGGTGTTGGTTTGGGAGCACGCCTGCTCAACGAGTTATTGTTATTGTCTAATTGTGGCGCTCATCAATCACTTTTCGGGGTGCCCGCCACCTCAGAACCGGTTGCGTTGTCGGTTTTCGTCCGCTTGTTGGCCCTTTGAAAATGGGAGAAAAGTCATAATTTGTAAGCAAGCCGGCTGTGGGTCCCGCCATTTTTAAAGCACGTTTTTGACTTACACTGGAAAAAAAACATTGTATCTAGAGTCCAGACTCTTAAAAACATCGACAAGAAAAAATACTCTTGATTCAATCGGATTTTTGCTTAAATCAAAAACCTAGCCTCTTAATTTGAGCGCATTTGCTTTTGATTTAAGCAAAAATCTGATAGAATCAAGAGTATTTCTTCTTGTCGATGTTTTCAAGAGTCGTAACTCTACAGGGTGAGCGAAAAGTCCCCGACCCCCCCCCCCCTCTAACTTTTGAACGAATTGAGCTAGGGAAATGAAACTTTGGGAATGTTCCTATCTCAAAGTGGACCATCTTTTGGGGGGGTCAAACTTTTGGTCCCCCCCTCAGGGGGGGACGGGGGCCCCCCAACTTTTTTTTTCAAATGGCAACCCCTATCTTGTGATACCTCATTCGAAAGAACATAAAAAACTAAGAATTTTGGCGCAAACCGCAGATCAATATCTTAATTTTTGACCGAGTTATGATAGGTCAAAGGTCAAATTTGACCTATTTTCAAAAAATCATAACTCCGGTTCAAATTATTGTAAAGAAAAAAATAAAACGGGAAAATTTACCAAATTGTGTCCGCTTTTAAGTCAAAATTGCAAAAATCACTTCGATTTAATTTTAAGGGGGGGGCTCGGACCCCCAAATACGCCAATTCAAAGGTCATTCAATTTTCCCGCGAAATAAGCCAATTTCCCCTGGATTTGCCTCCACATTATCTCAGTAAGGTCAAAATCAGTTTAACATTACGTTGGCAAGTCCCCAAATTTCGGGAAAAGTTAAAAAAAAATGATATTTAAACGGTCAAATTGAATTACCTTAAATTTCATTTTTTTAACTTTTCCCGAAATTTGGGGACTTGCCAACGTAATGTTGAACTGATTTTGACCATCTTGGTTTGATATCGGAATTTGAAGATGGGCAGTAACCTTTCTAGTGTTAGAAGTTTGGCTGCGCTTCTGGGCCGTAATGGAGAGGCTTGGAGGATAAGACGCACAAGTGCAGTTTTTACTCTTTTAAGGAATACGTGTTTGAAGTTTTGAAATCACACAGGTCCTTATGGCGGAAAGAAAGCTGAAACCGACATTTAAATGCTTAAAAATTGGAATTTTGGAGCGAATTTTGCACAGATTGTGCATTAAGACTAGTTTTACTTGAAATCAGTAGTATCTCAAGTTTTCATAAACTGCACTGATGCGCCTTGTCCTCCAAGCCCCTCAATGACGACGGCCGAAGCTGAAACAACAGATCGGGCCCCGCGACGCACTCGAAGCGAAGTCCGGACGCCAAGTTCAAGTACCGGATCCCGAGCCATCAAAATTAGACGACAAAGCAACGATTGTTAGCTAGGGTCATCGCGCGCGGATCCCGTCTGGCGCGCAAGGAGAATTTTATCGCTGTTTTTGTTATCATTGGTGTGTGAAGTCGACTCCCGCCCGCGTTGCCGCCCCGCACCCGAGCCCCGCGAGCCTCCGCCGAGCCGCCCCGGGATCCCGCGCACGATCCGCCGGCAGCGCCCCCTGTCGGCCGGCCCGGTTCCCACGTTACGGTGGGATTTTATGGAGTTTCCCTTCGCCGCCCCGCTTGTTTACCGCGCAGCAACTCTTTTCCTCACTGACTCGCGCCCTTTCATCTCGACTCTGGATGTTTGTTTTCTTATCGGGAGTCGGGAGAGCGGTGGCTTCGGTGATATCTTGGGGGATGGGGGTTGGCGGAACGGGGAGGGGGGTGTCGGTTGGAGGAAGTGGCTGCTGCTGCCATGCGGTGAGCCCCTCACTTTTGATTCGGTGATAAATTAATGAAGCCTTGATTACATTAGTGAATTCGAGTTGCGGTTAGTCAGCCACTCGACGATGCCAGTTGCGGAAGATCTTGTTCGTCTTGGAGTTACTCGCGGACCGATCAGAATGGGGGCTCGTAATCCAGGTGTCTGCAAGTCGGGAATTTTCGGAAAGTCCGGAAATAGTACTGATTTTTAAGGGCGGTCCGGAAGCACTGAAAAAGTGCGGAAATTCCGCAAGAAGGTCCGGAATTTTTCTAATTTTTCTATCATTTTTACCTTAATTGGAGCGAAATTCTAATTTTTGAAATTTGTTTAATTTGTTAATATTTGGAGGTACTGAAAAAGTACTGAATTTTTCTGTTGAGGAAGTACTGAATTTCTTTGGAATGTACTGTAAAAGTACTGATTTTTGGTCAGCCTGCTCTAGTAGACACCCCATCTGTAGGGACTACCATTCGGGCTTTAGGTTGGGCTTTTATTATTTTCTTTTGACGTAGTTAGTTAATTACACATTGTTACTCTGCTGAAGATTCCTGAAAAATGTACTTTCAAGAAAAATCTTCAAATTGTGATTTTAAAGTATCTAAAGTAGTATCAGAAATGTAACTTACAGATTTGAGTTGATCTTAACCTCACTGAAAACCAAAGTTACGGGCTATATAGACACCGTCCACGTTCCGAGCTCAGAGGCTAAAAGTTCCAGGTGTTGGAGCCGTTGCTTCGATTGCTTCGGGTGCCATGCCCGGAACTTCGGCCTCTGAGCCCGGAACAAGGACGGTATGTCTATACAGCCCGTAAGTATGGCCTCCACGACCGAAGCTGTTTTCGTCATCGTTTTAACACATCATTAAGTAAGTATCATATCTCTAGTCGAGAAAGAAAAAACAGCTTGAAGTATTCTCTCGAAGGGGAGTTTTGAGAGGTAAATGGTAGATTTCAAAGGTTATTTTGCAACCCTGTTTTGTTATATCTCCAATCACTCGACCGGTTTTACGAGTCCCGAAGTATACGGGAGCACTCGCGACCCTGGGAAACTTCGGAACCGGGTGTGAAAACCCGAGTTGTTCTTCCTTGTTTTACTTTTTCGTAAGCGCCAGTAAACATCCAACCGAATGTCTCCGGAAGTTCCGAGCATCGGGAAAGGCTGTAACTTCTCGATGCGAGAAGCCTTATTCGAACTTGCCCCCATGTTTTCCCGTTCCGTTGTCGGATTTACGTAACAGCCCCCGAATTTCACGTGTTCCCGCAACGAATCTCTATGGATTTTCATGAAGCTCGACAACGCGGTAGTCCCCGGGGCTGTGAAAAGAGCTCGGCTCCAACTGTCACAGGGCTGCATACAGCTGTAATCAATCACGAGCGTATTACTTAAACGTTACTTCTGTTTAATCGAATTTACTTTTTGTTCGTTGGCTGATCGTTCAACTACCAACTACGAACTGTACTGCAGGGCGTCTACAAGTCCAGGAAGATCGGAAACAGTACTGATTTTTTAAGGGCGGCCCGGAAGTACTGAAAAAGCGCGGAAATTCCGCAAGAAGGTCCGGAATTTTACTCACTTTTTTGTCATTTTTGTGGTAATTTGAGCGAGAAATTAAAATTTTTGAAATTTTTCGAATCTCCTGAAATGGAGGCACTGAAAAAGTACTGAATTTTCCCGTTGAGGAGGTACTGAATTTCTTGGGAATGTACTGAAAAATTACTGTGAAAGTACTTATTATTGGCCAGCCTGTTTTAGTAGACACCCTGCACTAAAACAACAATAGTCGCTCAATAATTGAGGGAAGAAACTTCGGGTCTGCAAACCGAATCGTGCTCAGTCCGGAGAACTGAGCTTTTAGTCGGGAGAACCGATCTTTGAGTTGAAAAATTTGGGTCGATATGGACCCAATGGAATCGATTCATTTCCGTAGGTTTAAATCGATAGAAAATAACGTTGCAAAATTGTTGGGTCCGGCAATGGCTCAATAATAAGTGGCGAAGTGACCGACAATCCGCTCGTTTCGTATCTCGGTCGGGCTTGAAACGGGAAAAAACGAGGGCTCTCCGTTATTGGCGCAAACCACACCCAAAGTCGCGGAGTCCCCGAGATGCTCACCAATTGTTTCCATTGGCTCCGCCTCGCTTCGGCCCGGCCACCGCCGCCGCCCGGCTCCGGATCTGGATTATTAAACTGCACAAGGCAGAACTCCCATGCTAAGGAAAAACGCCGTATCAACATTCCAATGTTGCCAAATCGCCTCTCTGAAAATATTTTTTTATTAACGTTAAAAGTCCGGAATTTCCGGTAAGTCCGGATATAGTTCTAAATTTTGAAGGGCGATCCGGAAGTACTGAAAAAGTGGGGAAATTCCGCAAGAAGGTCCGGAAATTTTGTCTTTTTTGTCGCAACTTGAGCAAGAAATTCTAATTTTCGAAAGTTTTTGAATTTCGTCTAGTGGAGGTACTGAGAAAGTACTGAACTTTTCTGTCGAAGAGGTACTGAATTTCTTGGGAACGTATCGAAAAAGTACTGTTAAAGTACTGATTTTTGGCTAGCCTGTTTTAGTAGACATCTTGACCGATTTTTTAAGGGCGTTCCGGAAGTACTGAGAAAGACAGGCAATTCCGCAAGAAGGTCCGAAAATTTTATCTTTTGTGTCGCAACTTGAGCGAGAAATTCAAATTTTTGAAAGTTTTCGAATTTTGTCTACTGGAGGTACTGAAAAAGCACTAAATTGTTCTGTTGAGGAGGCACTGAACTTTTTGGGTATGTACTTAAAAAAGCACTGATTTTTGGCCAGCCTGTTTTAGTAAATACCCTATTCTGATTAAATTACGAATAAAATTCGACTAAAAAATAGGAAGAAATAATTTCCCTAATTTTCCGATTTGTCTAAGGAAAGTTGGCAATGCGTGAAGGCCCAAATGCCGTTCTTCCTTAGCACGGCAGAAAACGCCTGTCCGTCTCCACGAGCTAGGGCCTGGGCACGGATGCAAAGTTCATCCGGATCTCATGCAGTTTTCATCCCTTCATTTCAGTCTCGACCATCGCACGCCAGTTACGCTCTCCACGTTACCATGTTGCCATGTCGCGCCGGCCGGATCCGAGCTGCAAGGCGCTGGGCTCTATCGCTGTCTCACGCCGAAACGCTGAATGAGCATCCGGATGTTAACAAATTTCAGATCAAGTTATGAATGAAAATCTCTGCAATCGGAAGAAAAACTCTTACAAATTTTCCCGAAATTTTGTGATTTGTCGCCCAACGATTCGGTGACCAAAGTCTGTCAGCGAGTGCCGCGATACGCAATACATGCCGCAGATACATCGGACGGTGTTAAATTGCACGTGTACTACACGCAATTTTCTATTTGCCTAGGCATTTTGCAAATGCCTGTCGCATGCGACATGTATTTACCTAAGTACTTTTGAAGCTAAAAGTTCATAAACGCACTACTTCTTTACGAAGACCAGATGGCAGGATTGAATTTCAGATTTTCCTGATACGGTCACCTTTATAGTTTTCAGCTATTTGCATTAAATTCCGCTTTTTTCGCCGCCGTAGTACAATTTTATAACGTACCCATTTTGAGCGTATTGGCTGGGTCGAGCCCCACGCAACTTCATCATCGACCGCTACCGACGGGAGCTCCTTCAGGCCGTTCACAAAACGCCGCGCGGTGTTGGTTCGGTAGTCGGGGGGTGGGGGTAAGGTGAAAAAGGGGTGAGCGCGCCGGAATGGAAGTTGAACGAATCGCGGTCGGAGCGCGGGAGAGCGTAAGTGTTCGGAACACTTGAAGGGGTTGCGGGGGTGCAATGTAGTGGTCATGTATAATTCAGGGTCACTGCTTGCACCCTTTTCACCCCCTCCCTCTTCGCCGGCGAAAGGCCTCGGGGCCTAAATGTAGGTCGCCGAGTCGCCGGATTTTAACCGGAAAGTCAAGTTTTGGTCTAGCTTGAGTAGCAGGAAAAGCTCAACTTATGAGCACAGAGAGGAGGGGATGAAATCCTTCCCCCTTGGTATAATCATTTTTGCTGTCCCAGTCTAGAAAATTTTAGGTATGGCGCCCGGCAAAGTTGGGGCACTGTGAACGGACTCATGTCAGGGTGTCTGCCGGTCCTCAAAAGTCCCCATATGTCCCCGATTTTGGAAGGGTGTCCCCGATATCCCTGAATGTCCCCAATTTTCTTATCCAGGTCCCCAAAAAATGACAAAAATCTTCCTCAACACCGGCATTTTCAAATTTTCTCACCAGCCACGGCGGCGCGGTATAACCAGGAACAAAAAACTGAAGTGTTGTTTGATTTTTCGTATGTTTTCATCGGTTCAACATGACTTTTAAAATTAATCGTATAAAATACGCCCTTTAACGCTTCAACTAGCTCCCTTTCTCTCATTATTTTGGGAGAAAAGTCCCCGATATTGTTGCAAAAACACCCCTAAAAGTCCTCGAAAGTCCCCAATTATGGTATTTTATAACTGGTAGACATTCTGCATGTCGTGATGCACTCAACTCGGATAAATCGTCGCCTTCCTGACGTAAGGGCGTAACTACACTCGACGATGAGCCCTGTTGTCCATATAACTCAGTGCTCTCTCGGGCTCATCTCAAATTGTAGTTACGCCCTTTCGTCAGCCAAGCGACGAAATGATGATTTTTTCTTCGAGACGGCAACATCTGGCATATCGGTGTGGCGGCTTTGGAGCTTTTCCACGAGCGGTGGGGGTGGGGTGGGTATCAGGAGGGTGGGGTGGAGGGTTACAGGGAGAGCAGGTGGGCGAGTTGGAGAGGGAGCCGGGGACGCCGGGCAGGCGCCCGGGGGCTACTGTGCGCGCGAGCGTTGACACGGGCTAATTGTTTCCGCAGCGTGTTAATTTTATGGTTTCCGGATTTCAAAGATGAAGGGGAGATTGCTTGAAATGAAGTTGCAGGCTCTTCCTGCCCTTGTGCACTCTTTGGATACGCTCTTTGCTGCGGCTCCACCGCGCAAAGACATTCAGAGAAGATGTGTCGCTTCGATAATGTAGCCTGCCCTACACAAGAAGCAAACTCAACACAAAAGTTTAGTTCATACCGGGAGTGAAACACAAGATAGCCCCAGGCTTCGGTTGACACTGGGGTTTCCCAGTCTCTCCATATTGTTTCCTGCGCTAAATTCATCGCAATCTGTACTAAACTTGAGGTGGTTTGTTTTTTACTTCCTGTATAAACCAAAAGTAAAACAAGAACACGAATATTTTGTATCAGTGTGTTGGAGAGGTTTTGTGCGATTAGGAGTTTCGTTCGAAAGTTTCAAAATAGGTATTGAAATATTCAAAGTTGCGGCAGGAATCTTAGAAAAAGTTTTGTTGCAGATCATGAAAAATGCCTCTCAGTGCATTTTTTTATTAAGTCTCATGAAGTGTCTTTATTTTCGTCTCGAATGCGATCTAAGTTAAAGAAGTAAAGTGTGAATAGGTATAAATTGTCTTTAAAAAAAACCAACTCAATTTTTTATTCAACGGTGTAAACGGTTGATGGACCCGCCAATTGCTGCCCGCTAGCCAATCATAAAGGTTGTGACAGAAAGTATTTCACATGACCAGAACTAGGCAAATTAAACGTAGAATTTTACCGAGCGCACTAAGCCGAACTAAAATGCCTTAAACTTGCCATCTCTAAGGTTATTTATTCACCTTTTGCGAAATTAAATGAAAAAAATAATGGAATTCCGTTTTTTTATGGTGGAGGATTCCTGAAGGATATGCAAAATGCAACGCTGTCAGTAACTTTTTTGCACGTTCGTTGCAACGCGGCACGAAAATGCAGGGTATCCCTTTAGTACTCCAGACGGGTTTCCTACATCCCTTTATTCTGCATGATTTGTTGTCACCTAACGTAGTACCGAGGTAAACGAGGCTTGTTGCCACATTCGCGCATTTTTATTAAATATTGCTCACAAGTTGGATAGTTAGTATCGAGGAGGTTACTGAGGAAAGAACGATCCGAAGAGAAAGTTCGTCATTAACTGACGATGTGTCGCTGATTTCGCTCAGTCCGAATCGCGTTCAGCGCAAGAATTTTATTCAACATTAATTTCGCAACCGCGGCTGACTCAAAAGGGGCGGATGTAAATTAATTCAGCTGGAAAAGGGTTAATTTTTGCTCTTGCATGGACTCGAATCCTGTCTTTTCATTATGCTTTCGAGTACGGACGGCCGGACAGCTCCTAGTGCCCAACTACCCCCTGCACACTACGGATTCAAGTCACGTGATTGGTTCAAAGTCGCCACGGTTCCCGGCTAATTATAGCTTGCTCGGTATTCGGACAGTAGATGGTGCCTTTGTTGCCATTCGTTCGATTATAGTTCCCAGTTGCCATCTCGAACTTGCAGCTGCACTACATTATTCCGAAGAGAACCGTCTGATCATGAAATAAGAGATGGTGCTCACACGTGTAAGTTGTGATTCTTTCCCAATTGTATGCTTCGTGTAAACGAATTTTCTTGGGCCCATGATTTTCAAAACTGAACTTTTTTCATCCGTGGGAATAGATTCCTTTTACTGCTTTAAAAAGAGGAGAACTTGTTTAGTATAATTGATTCAAATAGTTATCAGTATATTCACCAGAAGTTTTCCCTCTCAGAGAGTTGCCGGCTGTCTGGAAAAAAATCAGGGAATTTGCGGCGACCGGGAAAAGTCAGGAAATTAGTAGAAAATTTCTGACGCATTTACCAATCACGAAAACGTGTCACTGATCTTCCAACTTTTTACCTTTTGCGATCATTTTTAAGGCTTTTCATTTTCCAACCAGCGACTGAATGTCTTTTTCCATAATTTGATCTCTAAACAAGGAAATTTTGTAGAAAGTTAAGCGAAAGTCAGCGTACTTAAAAAGAAGAAGGAAAGTGGACATTTTATCAAACGTTCAGGGAAAGTTAGGTAATTAGAAAGTGTATGAGTCCGAGACAAGACTGGAAAAGAAAGTCGCTTGGATCTAGAGTCCTGACTCTTATTAATAACATCGACAAGAAAAAATACTCTTAATTCAATCGGACTTTCCCTTGAATCGAAGAGCCAAGCCTCTTGATTTAAGCGGTTTTTTTTGTATTCAAGCAAAAATCCGATTGAATCAAGAGAATATTTTCTTGTCAATGTTTTTTGGAGTCTGGACTCCAGATCCAAGCGCCTACTTTTCCAGGGAAGCAAAAATAGTCAGGAAAAATTGGACAAAGCCAGGGACTTGAAGATGAAGAAATGGACTGCATTTTGCAATTTGGATCTATAAATTCTGGCTGCTCTGGAAAAACACTTATGTCGTAGGGAAACTTAATGGCACATAACTTGTTTTTAAAGCGGGCTAGAATTTATAGTTCCAAATTGCAAAGTGAAGTCCAAATGATGGCAACCCTGCCTCCTTTTTCCTAAGAATACCCTCCAGTACCATCATTGTGACAACTACGCTCCCACCCGAAGAGAAAATATTGATATTATCGACCAAAAGTTGGAGAGAACGAACCGCCCCCGCTCGGATTTGAATAGAGCTTTTGCTCTTCGTTAAAAATTTCACACCGCCATTTTTTCCAGCAACCACTGACGGGATCACAATCGACAGGGCCAAGTCTTTTCAATCCCGCTCGGAAACTTTCAGCCCTGTGTCGGGAAAGAATCGCGGAAAAGAACGCAGTTTTGAAAGCGACGCACGGACAATGGGAAGTTGATAAATGAAGTCCCGGATTCAGCGGTAACCGCACTGACTTCACTATTCAGAACTTTTCCGAAAGGAGGCCTCGTGATGTCCCACCGTTGCTGTGGATATCTGCATTAACTCTCTTCCTCGCAAATTTTAATTTTCACTGGAAAAAAAAACCACGTTGGATCTAGAGTCCAGGCTCTTGAAAACATTGACAAGAAAAAGGGCTCTTGATTCAATCAGATTTAAGCTGAAATCAAAAGGTAATCCGCTCAAATTATGATTTAAGCTTAAGTCTGATTGAATCAAGAGTATTTTTTCTTGTCGATGTTTTTAAGAGTCCGGACTCTAGATCTGATGTGTTTTTTTTCTTCCACTGTTTCTTAATTAGATGTCGTCACCTTCCGGCCAGAGTATCATAAGCGCCATGCAACAAACGATTTTTAAAAATTTCCACCATTTTATTTTGCTACAGAGAAGTTGTTCAACGAAGCTGTCCGAAAATTTCACTGACTCTTCTTTGAGCTGCCGATAAAATTCAGTGAAATTTTCAAGCAGCTTTAGCCAAAGATTTCTCTGTAAAAAAATAAAATGGCGGCGGAAACTTGAAACGGCTTGGCGCTTGTGATACTTTTGCCGGATCTTTGGAAGAAATAGTCGCTTCGATCTGGGGTCCAGACTCTTAAAAATATTGACAAGAAAAACTACTCTTGATTCAATCGGACTTTTTGCTTGAAATGAAGGAACTCCCCCTCAATCAGGGCTCTGCTCTTCGTTACAAGGAAAAATTGGATTGAATCAAGAGTATTACACTCTTGTCAATGTTTTCAAGAGTCTAGACTCTAGATCCAAGCGACTTTTTTTCTTGTGGAAGGTGACGATATCTCGAAAAACCAAAATAGAGTTATTCGCATCTTTTGGTCCGGAAGTGCTAAAAAAATGCGGAAATTCCGCAAAAAAAAGTCCGGAATTTTTTTAATTTTTTGTCATTTTTGTTGCAATTTGAGCGAGAAATTGAAAGCTTTTAATTTTCTCGAATCTCGTCAATCGAAGGTACTGAAAAAGTTCTGAATTTTTCTATTGAGGCGATACGGAATTTCTTGGGATTGTACCGAAAAAGCACCGTAAAAGTACTAATTCTCGGCCAGCCTGTTTTAGTAGACACCCTGCTCGAGTCGAGAAGGGTTCGGGGTCCTGTTGGCGGGCCAATCGGCAATCCATCTCGTGGGAGTCCTCGTCGACAGCGCGGATCCGTTCCGACGTGCGTCGTTGCGTCCCCGTCCCCGACGCGTACGTGAGGCTCAAGACGGATTTACATGTGTCGCCACGGCCAGACCGACGTCGGAGGAAGGAGGGGGGGGGGGGATTTGTTTACTCGGCAAGGAAGCACGGAGGCAGCAGGAGTAAGTCGGGTGTCAGGAAATATGAAGGATGTCCCTCGACTAGGATTTGGCTCGGCGCGCTGGGTCCTCGGGACTGTCCCGCTCCGGGCTCCCGTAAGGGGGGGGGGGGGGGGCTTTTTTAATCTGTTGAAATACGGCGCTGTTTATCAAAATGATCCCCGCGCTCGTGCTTCCCCCCCCCCCCCCCCCCCCCTCGGACTCCCGCGCACCTGTCTGTGAATTACTCACCTAGAACTTGCTGGCGTCCCGACACACAGTAGATCGAGACAACACTGGAAAAAAAACACATTAAATCTAGAGTTTAGACTCTTAAAATCATCAGCAAAAAGAGGGTACTCTTGATTTAATGAGATTTTTGTTTAAATTAAGAACCAAGCCTCTTAATTTAAGCGGATTTTCTTTTGATTTAAGCAAAAATCTGATTGAATCAAGAGTAATTTTTCTTGTCGATGTTTTCAAGAGTCTGGACTCTAGATCCAATGTGTTTTTTTTTTTATTTCCAGGGAATCAGAGAGGTTGTACATGAAATGTTTCTCTAAAACTGCTAATTTTGATAATTGCACGAGAAAACCAATGGAGCCACTTTTAGAACCTCAAAATTTTGTATGAACGGAGTTAAAAGCTTTTAAAAGTTGCCAAATTTTGTCCGACCTCTCTTATTGACTCGATACACTGTGTGGCGTCCCGAGACCCGTGGGTTGAATGTGTTGGAACATAGTATTCTGAGGGCATGTGCCGTTGTTGGTAGCAGTGATGAGCCGGATAAAATGCTAAGTAGAAGCTAATGACTAAGAAGGAATTAGATCGCGTTCCCCTTACTTTAGCCTTTGATGGACCTGCGCCTTCTCGTGGCATTTAGAA
The DNA here is from genome assembly GCF_918797505.1 of Bemisia tabaci. Lineage (NCBI taxonomy): Eukaryota > Metazoa > Arthropoda > Insecta > Hemiptera > Aleyrodidae > Bemisia > Bemisia tabaci. Next base: position 19,136,368 of record NC_092794.1, on the reverse strand, counting down.
CCTGAGTCTTATGTTTGAAAATCTCTCGGCAGAGGAAAGGGGCCTCATTTACAGATACTGAAGGGGAAAACTGCTGAAAGTGTGGCCTGAAAACTGTAACAACAGGAGTATTTTTTCGATCGTACCTCGTAATTTTTGTAGTAAAACAACACTGTAGTCATATCGTCCAATTTGATTCGTGGCTGGTGAAAATTATCTTTTTTATGATGCCACGCCGAAGGCCTCATTTTAGCAATCTAGTTGAACCACAAAAATTATCATATTTCAAATTGAAAAGGAGCCGTCCTAGGAACGACTATGAATAGATTTCGCTCAATTCGACGATGGTTGAAAAGGGAATTTTTTCGTAGCCTTTGTCCAGGAGTGCAGAAAATTTCAAAACGCCATCCCTTTGCGGCAACCTGAGATTTTCCCCTCACGGCATATTCGCGATTTGCGATCGACGTTCGATGTCCAAACGTCTGGTTTCACGACAAATGCCCGAATTTCCGGTATCCTATGCAACTTTCACCACTTTCTTACAGTATCAAGCGAAGAAAAGAAAAAATTGTCTTCACCTTTAAAAACCTCGCACGACTCAAAATTCGCTTAAAATTTTCCACCGTCGCAAGATCAAACATTTTCGCACGCCTTCCCTCATTTGGATTACATTTTGCAATAAGGATCCACTATCTCTGGCTCTCCCCTAAAAGCGCATATCTGCATAGGGAAACCAATGGCACGTATGTTGTTTCCAAAATGGGCCAGAAATAGTGGTTCCTTATTGCAAAATGTAATCCATTTAATGATGCTACTGGTGAGCATTCTCCGGCATTTCGACGTTAGGGCGTATCTCGATTTCCACGTGAGCCTTGTTTTACATATGAGTCCAAGCTTTCTCGGGCTCATGCGGAGCTGGAGACACGTGGTTACGCGAGAGGGGCGAGATTGTGCGATAGGAAGACAGGGCTCGTCAGGAAGAGGAGTTTGATTGACTCGGGAGGCTGATGCCCGAAGCTGCTGCGCGGCATGTGCAGGACTTGGGGGCTCTCTCCTTCGGAAGCGTGAAATCGCAAATTGAGCCAATCTGCCAGTCCGCCTTCCGCGCCCCCAATTAATACATTTCACTCTTTCCCGCCCCCGCCCCGAAATGGAGCCTCGAACGTGCTAGGATGCGCCTCCGAGCACGGATTTCGGCCCAATCATCCTTGTCCCTGTATCTCCCCGGACTCCGGTGTCGGCGAGTGTGACGCGCAGCGATAGGGTGCCAACACGAGTAATCCGTCGATGACCGGAGGCTGTATTTTCTGTGTCTTGTCCCTTGGAAACGTCTCGGAGAAATGGAGCGTATTCGATAGTGCAGGGTTGCCAGCCGTCTGGAAAACCGGAAAAATCAGGGAATTTGCGACGACCGGAAACGGTCAGTGAAAAGTCAGAGGATTGGCGGAAAAAGTTAGGGAATGGAGATGTTGCATGTGTGAGGAATTTGCGATTTGACTAATGCTTATCACGTAAAAGGTCGCGTAAAACGCAATGGTGCCACTGGTTTTCTCTGAAATCAACTCCCAAGCTCAAAAAAAGCTCTCGAGTTGAGGGAAAAATGAAGGGGATATCCCACGCTATCCTGAGATTCCACCTCTACACCAAGACGAACTCTCCATGCAAAGATAGGGAGCAGATACATTGACAGGGCTGCCACTTCATTTGGGGACTCTAAAACTGAACACACGGCATCCCTGCTAATGTATTTCCTCCCTATCTTTGCATTGAGAGTTTGTCTTGATGTAGAGGTGGACTCTCAGGATAGCGTGGGATATCCCCTTAATTTTGGCCTCAACTTGAGAGATTCTTTTGAGCTTGGGAGTTGATTTCAGAGAAAACCAGTGGCACCATCGTGTTCCTCGCGAACTTATACATAAAAATCAGTTGTCAAATCGCAAATTCCTCACACATGCAACATCTCCATTCTTGGGAAAAGTCAGGAGATTGGCGAGAAAAGTAAAGGAATTTCTGATATATCTACCAATCGCTAGGACATATCACTCATCTTCCAACTATTCACACTTTCTGGCCATTTTTAAGGGTTTCCATCTTTTAACCAGCTACTGAATTTTTATTTCCATAATTTGATCTCTATACAAGGAAGTGTTGTTCTTAGTATAGCAAGAGCAAGTATTTTTCAGTAAGGAACTATAATATCTGACTCGTCAGCGAGAAGTGAAAATGATTATTCGCATAGGAAAACGAATAGTATTATATACGTCATTTCTGAACTAAGCCAGGAATTTTAACTCCAAATTTCAAATTGCTGTCCTTTTAGAACCAGACAGCGTTAAAAAGAGGCCCTTTTCGGATCTTCAGTGCATTATGAGGGTCTTGGGCGTCGAAATGAAAAACAACCGAGGAAATTCTCATCGTCACACTGAACCGCCCTCTTATCACCCGATCGAACTTCCTCCCTTTCAATTCAAAGAGCTTGATGCAAAAACGGCTTTTTTCGCCCCCCCTCTGGAAGTTCTTCAGACTTTGTCTATTGATTACTCATACTTGAGCGCTTCTTTCCCAAATTTTCAGACCCCCAAAAAATTTTGGGGGGGAGCTAGAGGGGGTGGAAGTCAAAACCTGTGAACCTCGATATCTCTTGAACAAAGAAAGATATCGAGGTCTGGTTTGGACGAAAAATCGTTTAAAATTGCATACTTGAAGATTCCAAATGTCGAAATCCCGATATCAGATTTTAAGTCAACATATGTGCTTTTTTCCAGTTTTTAGGTCTAGAAAATTTCTTTTAAACGAAAAATTTACAAAGATCTCAATTTTTTATTTGAACCAAAACCAGTTTTTTAAATTGTTCGTCTTTTTCCGTATCCAACGAGTGGTCCATTAAGCTGGGGAACCAAACGGTTCCGGAGTTATGATCGATTGAAGTTTCCGCTCAACGCGCGCCGACCGATTTTCGCGCGCAAAAAAGTCGGATTTGACTGTTATTAGATCAGATTGAATGTTCAAACTGAGCAAAATGCTTTATTAGGGACTCTTGAGGGTCGCTGAGTTCAGAAATTACAGATACTTCCAAATAATTTACGTTTTTAAAATTACAGCTCCGCAGCGCTATTTTAGAGGCCCACTGAGCGCTGACGGCCGCTCAGTGGTCCTGTCCGAAGCTGCAATTTTAAAATCGTGAATTTTTTGGAAGTATCGGTAATTTCTGAACTCAGCGGCCCCCAAGAGTCCCTAATAAAGCATTTTTGCTCAGTTTGAACATTCAATCTGATCTAATAACAGTCAAATCCGACATTTTTGTGCGCGAAAATCGGTCGGCGCGCGTTGAGCGGAAACTTCAATCGATCATAACTCCGGAACCGTTTGGTTCCCCAGCTTAATGGACCACTCGTTGGATACGGAAAAAGACGAACAATTTAAAAAACTGGTTTTGGTTCAAATAAAAAATTGAGATCTTTGTAAATTTTTCGTTTAAAAGAAATTTTCTAGACCTAAAAACTGGAAAAAAGCACATATGTTGACTTAAAAATCTGATATCGGGATTTCGACATTTGGAAACCTAAAGTATGCAATTTTAGACGATTTTTCGTCCAAACTAGACCTCGATATCTTTCTTTGTTCAAGAGATATCGAGGTTCACAGGTTTTGACTTCCACCCCCCTCTAGCTCCCCCCCAAAATTTTTTGGGGGTCTGAAAATTTGGGAAAAGAAGCGCTCAAGTATGAGTAATCAATAGACAAAGTCTGAAGAACTTCCAGAGGGGGGGCGAAAAAAGCCGTTTTTTGCATCAAGCTCTTTAACTGCTACACGTCAAAGTTGATGAACAATAGAGAAGTAGAGGGATGACGATTTCTTTATAGCCGGCTTTTCCCAAGTAGCACTTCCAATAACTCTCTATTATTGCGATTTACAATCACTTCACCAAACAAATCTTTACGCAGGACGCTTTCGTCAGCAACTGGGAGCAAGGAAGGTTTCCGAAGGGGGTGAAAGAGCACTTGGTCGATCGCACACCCACTCGTGAAATAACGTTGCCAATTCTCACATTAAAAACTACTGAAAATTATGTATTGAGGGTCGATTCGGCAACGTGATCGGAGCGATGTTGCCGCTCGAGCAAAGAAACGGTTTAGTTTCTTGCGGAGAAATGAGGTTGAGAGGAAGGTTTGGCAGGGGCGTCTGAAGATGCTCGTGCACGTGCTCAAGTGGCGAATGAATGGAATGGCAAGGACGAGCCTGGATGGTACTCGGAGAGCCCGAGTAAAAGTGTACATAAATCGGAGGTATTTATGCAAATTAATCGCTTCATAACTCATGAGCGATAACTCATATTTCATGACCGCCTCTTTTTCTGCGTGTCGCCTCGCGGTGCTCGACGCGCCTCCTGCGTTGTCTGAGCGGGCCGCCGGTCCATTGTCACGCCTGGACGATGTACACTCCTAGAGACTTATGTCCAGAAAAAAATAGAAAAAAAAGAAAAAAGGGAAAAAGAAATTCAGATAAAAATGGACTCGAGCGAAAAACAGCAAAATTAGAAACGAGCCAAAAAAAAAACAGTTAAAATAGAAACCAGCCAAAAAAAAAAATTAGTATAAATAGAAACGAGCAAAAATAAAACAGTAAAAATAGAAAACTTGATTACCTGGGGTGTCGTCTACCCTATACCGATGGTGGACCCCCCCCCCCCATCGCGATTTGCGTCGTTACAGCCCCTCCTGCCATACTTTATTTTTTAGATAGAGAACCACTCAACGTCAATTCTGATTTCCTTGATTCTTCTGCTGTGTGCGAAGAAAATTCCGTAAAAACTGGAAGGGATAATGTTGTTTTTTTCTCCTTCCAAAAATTAAAAAAGGAGCGGAGATTTTGAAACATGGCAATCGTGATTTAGAAATTCCACCGACGATATCCACTTTAACATGTTGCAAAAAAAAGAAGAAAAAAAGAAAAAAATTCAACTAAGCTGGGAGATCCACAATTTTTCATTGCATTCATCCGCGTTCAAGTTAGGTTTATTAGTTTTGTTCTCTGGAGTTTTCGGAATTTTCGAGACTTCTTGACACCGGTGTCTCGATAGAAGGGGTGCGGGGCGAGGCGGGCAGGGGGTTAGGACACCTACACACCGGTCTCATTAACGCGTCCATTTTTCATTTTTTCCTTCTTTTTCCTCGGAGCTTAGCGTCCCCCTCCCGGGCCGGGCGGCGCGGCCGGCGTCAACAGGCTCAGCACCGGTAAATACCGGCTGCTTACGAATTCCGGAGCTTACGCGTCGCTCGTGAGAGCTCGGTGACAATCATCACAACGATTCTGTTGAGCTGTTGTTTGACCGGTCGTGTTTGTTTGGTCCTCGCTCGAGAAATTTGCTTTTAAAGACCTCGAGAGTGGGTACCGATGTGTTGTCCTCGAAATTTGTCGAGGGGGCTCGAGGGTGGGGGCCCACGCCCCGTGGCCCGTGTCCGGGTAGCGTGAAACGTAGAGAAAACAAAGGAGAAATTGAATCTCTCAGTGGGGTGTCTACTCGTCAGGAATTTCCGGAAAGTCCGGAGGTGGAAGTGGTTTTTTTAAGGGCGGTCCGGAAGTACTGAATATGTGCGGAAATTCCGCAGGAAAGTCCGGAATTTTTTCCTTCATACCACGCGTGTTCTCCAATGAAGCCTGGAAAGTATGCAATCCCCTGCGCATTGATTCTTAGAGTAGTATTTGCCTGCAAGATCGCGATTGTGCAGTCAGTTAATCTTCAAGACCCCAATGAATTTTTTTTTTCCACGTCATTTTTGTCGCGATTCGAGAGATTTTAAAATTTTCGAATTTCGTCAAATGGAGGTACTGTATAAGTACTGAATTTTTCTGTTGAGGAGGGCACTGAATTTATTTTGGGTGTTCTGAAAAAGTACTGATTTTTGGCCGGCCTGTCTAAGTAATACAAGAAAAAATTGTTTCCGCCCGGGATCGAACCGGGGACCTTGCGCGTGTGAAGCGCACGTGATAACCACTACACTACGGAAACCTGTGTTCAACCGTGGCATTGATGTAATCACAAGAGTCTAATTGAACTGATGCTTCACGCCTCGCACTGACAATGAGATAGACCCAGAATTGAAGCGATTAGTTTTCAACCTCTAAATGTCCGGATGTATCGGATTATTCATATCTTAGGGAGCTATACAAAGATTAAACGTATTTTTCACTATTTGCGTGTTCAATAGTTTCTTTTGATTTAATATATGTTTGCATAGTTCCTTTTCCTATGACCCCTCCCCCTCTTTCCAAAAAGCCATTGGTATACCTTCACGCATATTCTCCCCAGGGTGTAAAGCATTTTCAAGGGAGTAAAATACTTTTGCATCTCTCGCTCTAAGCCTGAATTTTGTTGCCTGCGGTCAACCGCAAGTTGCGGAACTTATCCAGAACCCTTAAGTCGGGGAAATTATATTCTAAACTCAAGTTGTCCGCAAGTTGAGCTTTTTTTACAGCAGGTTCGAGCCATTCTCAATTTCTCAGCGGTGCGAACCATTAATCATTGATTGAAAAACAAAGTGAACATCCTTGCTTTTACTGGCGACAGCGAACCTGTCAAAAAAATTCAGAAACAACCCCACTGGACCCCCAATTTAAAGGGGAAAATAGGTTGAATTCGCGAGGACTTTGAACATTGAGAACAGGTTGGGGGAGCTCCTCACTTTTCGAGTCGAGAACACCTCGCGCCCCGCATTCCTCCCCCCTTTCCCCTCCTCTACACTCGCATCTCCTGGATATGTGCTCCTCTATTCTCGGTGTCATAACGGAATGGTAATTTCGGTTCGGCGCAGCAGCCGTAAACTTTCGTTAAAAGTGAAAAGTCGCCAGGGTTAATGAATTAATTTATTGTTAATTGGTTTTTCTACGAGCGACCCCCCGGCATGGGGTCCGGAGGGGAAAGGGGAGGGTGTCGTACACGCCTGGAAACGTAACGCAATTAAAGACGGTGCAATTACGTTTCAGGGTTTCATCCGACGCAGCGATGGGGGGGGGGGGGGTTGATGTCACCGTCAAAAAGCTAATAAAGCCCTTCCGCGAAGCTCACAATGCTAATTTTCCTTGGGACGAGTCCGTTATCTCCCCCTCCCCCTTTCCTGCCCCCCTCCTAATTACGGTATGTGAGTAGGTTTTAACTCAAATTACTTTTTTTCCCTCAAAGTTTAAGCTTTTCGCAGCTGAGTGTTGGAGGTGTGAGAAACGGTAAAATGATTAGCGTTCCAGCCTATTGAACATTAATTACCATGGTTGATCTCATGAATGTCCAGTGTTATGTATTTTTGGACGAAAGGATCGTTAATGTTAAATCAGCATTGACTGGGGACTACTGTTGTTTATATCGCCTCATCAGGAACTCGTGTATTTTCCTTCATGTGTTTCGTGCTCTTGGAAGAGTTATTGATACACCGATTTTATTCATTTTTTCCCAGTATTTACTTATCATTATTTTTGTTTTTGTTTGTTGTAGGTAAGTTGGAACAAGTTTATCCCACGCAACAAATTTATCCCACGCATGCGCAAATTTGGTGAGTTTTGTTCAATTTTCAAAGTTACTTATATTGTATTTGCGGAATATCGGACCAAATGTTAATGTTAGGTCCATCACTCAATCTACGACGGAAAAGTCTAGTATAGGTTCTTATTGTAAGTATCCTGTTAACTTTTTTGGGAGATTCCTTGATAGTATGCTACATTGCCCCCGCAACATTCTCTTAAGCCGTCCGTCCCCATGTATGTCTACAAGTATGGCATTGCAGAATGTAGCTTGAGTCTAAAGTTTTATTTTGAAGTCCCCTCTAACGAAACATTCTCACGTAGCTACGTTAATGACATGACGACCAAATCGCCAACGCATTGCCGAAATGAAACGATTGGACCGTCTTAACTGGTAACATTTCAAAACATGATTTTTTCAAGGATTTTTTAGGTGTATTATCTGACGGTTTCTGTGAGTCTTTATCGGATTCTATATAAATTGGTTGAGACTAGGATCAGCGCAGGGTGTCTACAAGTCCAGAAAGTCCGGGAATATTACTGATTTTTTAAGGACGGTCCAGCAGTACTTAAGAGGTGCGGGAATTCCGCAGAAAGGTCCAGAATGTTTTTTCATTTTTGTCGTAATTTGAGTGAGAAATTTAAATTTTTCGAATTTCGTCAATCGGAGGTACTGACAAAGTACTGAATTTTTCTGTTGAGGAGGTACTGAATGTCTTGGGAATGTACCGAAAAAGTACTGATTTCTGGTCAGCGTGTTTTCGTAGACACCCTGCTTGTTTTGGTGATAATCCCTTGAGGTTGTTTCCCTTTTTTTTACTGGAAACAGAAGAGCTGCTGCAGGCCTTTCTCTGGCGGGAAGGAGGGACTGGACATTCGATCATTCTTCACCCTCTCTCCTTTCTCCTTCCCCTTCACACCGTCTGGGATTGAGAGAACCAACAGGTACCCCGGTACCCTAAAAAAACACATTTAACCTCTACGTCACCTAAATGACGTTAGAGTCTCGTAACTCACTTGGCCCAAATTCGAAACAGGCGTCTAACTCAGTCGGAGGGCTCCGCCCCGTTGCCAGTTTTTTCCGGAGAAATGTTGTAATATTTCTTTTAGGGGTTTAAGGAAGGGGCGTTACTTGCCTTCCCGCTTCTGGCTTTTTTTTAGTAAAATGTATCAAACGCGTCTCTCCAGGCGTTTTTTTTCTTTCTCTTTTTTTTAAAGTAAAGAAAGAAAGAATTACTAAATGCCTACACAATGAGAACAGGGTGTCTGCAAGTCCAGAATTTTCGGAAAGTTTGGAAACAGTACTGATTTTTTAAGGACGGTCCGGAAGTACTGGAAAAGTGCGGGAATTCCGCTAGAAGGTCCAGAATTTTTTATTTTTGTCGCAATTTGAGAGAGAAATTCAAATTTTTGAAATTTTTCGAATTTCGTCAATTGGAGGTACTGAGAAAGTACTCAAAGTACTGAAATTCTCTTGTGAGGAGGTACTGAATTTCTTGGGAATTGACTGGAAAAGTACTGCAAAAGTACTGATTTTTGGCTAGCCTGTTCTAGTAGACACCCTGGAGAGGCCTTTGCACCCCTGCCCGGATCATATGCCCCCGACTTGAATAGAAATGACTCCAGTTCGAGTCCTTTTTTGATCCAGCTCCCACACTAGAGATAGTCGAGCGAAATATTTTTTAGCGTGCACCCCAGCCGAAAGTGACATCTAGGACGGCAACAGCGTGGGGTGGATTTATTGGCGCGCAGCAGATCCACCACTCCACCAGCCCCGAGCCTCGCAACCTCCCAGCCAGCAGCCAGACTCATCGGGCTCCGAAACGAAAGGTCCCAGCGGTTGGTCTCAATTAAAACGCCAGTCTCCTCGTTGTTGCTTCCCTTCCGCTCGGACGAAAAACATCTCGTTAACAGTTTTGACTTATCGCCCCCCGCACCCCCCCCCCCCCCCCCCCGCCCGCACAGCCTTCGGACGCGGAGGAGGACTCATTAATTTGTGATACTGCATTTAAATACCGGGCAGGTTTTCGTGTGAATCCGAGGTATTAGTAGTCGAGGGTGCATATCATTGTGTCCAGTCCCCGGTCGGGGGGGGGGGGGGGCACCACCACCCCTCGCCCCCCCTCCGCTTGCGGGTTGCGTGCCCGCGCGCCCGTTGCGAGGATGTTAGCTTGTTTACAATGCGCATCATTAGCACTCGTTGATGTTGATCCGGGCCCGATGAATGGACGTGTGACGTCACGAGTCACGGGGTCCGGGATTATGCTGCCCGTACTACGGAGAAACGCCGATCGAGCTTTCACGTGTTGCCGAATCATCCGCGATGAAATGCTTTTTCTTGAAGGAAAGTTGTGGGTATTTTTCATCGAAAATTTTACAAACTTCGGAACAAATTACGAATTAAATTCTCTGAAAAATTCCACGAGAACTGTTCATAAGTTCGCCTAAAACCTCGCAGTTTATCCAATAAAATTTGGCAACGTCCGAAGACTCATATGGTTCTCTATATGTGCGGCACTTTATGGGCTATATTTGCTGTAGATCACCGTAGGACGTTCGCACGCATGTGCTAGTCACACAAGCCATATGTGCAAAACTGGACTGTACACTCTGCAATTTGGAACTACAATTTGGCTCAGGTTAGAATAAACATATATACCATTATTTTCTCTCTGCTCATTGGTGTTTTTACGGATAAGGCAGAATTGTAGTTCCTAATCGCGGAATGTGGTCCAATTCTTCTAGGCCTCCGCTTCTTTCTAAAGAGGCTTCAGCAATTTTCTGCAAGGCGTTTGGCTCACAAACAAAAGACCAACACCAAGTGTAGATCAAAATGTTTAGTGTATTTCTACGACGCAGTCGGTTTTTGCGAAGAGGTTGACTTAATGCGATCATTAAATGTTGCCACACTCCTTTGAACGCCCTGTATTTTTATAATTTTTCAGAATCTGTATGAAGATTCCGGAATCGCTATTGAGGCTACTGCTGTCTATTGTAAATCCGAAACAAATCTAGTCAACAGAACCCAAATGTTAGAACGGCGCATTTGAACGCCTTCCCTTGCAGCATGCGTAACCATTAAGTCTTCTAAAATTGCTATCCTACACGAAAGTGGAGGTACCTATGAGTGAAGCCATCGAATACTGCAGTCCCGCTCCATTACCGTCAAAAGTTCCGGGATTCCTCTTAGATTTCTTCCAAAGTTCCATGTAAGTGCCGGAAAATGCAAAAAATTCGGAACATTTCGGGAATTTCATAAGTTCTGGAATTCAAATCTAGTCCCGGGACTCCTAGATTTTTTCAAAAGTTTCGAGAAAATTCCGGGAAATGCCAAAGATCCGGAACATTTCGGGAATTTCATAAGTTCCGGGGAAAAAAAGGAAAATCTCTAAAGTTCTGAAATTCGAAACTAGTTCGGAGACTCCTAGATTTTTTCAAGAGTTCCGAGAAAGTTCCGGGAAATGCAAAAGATCCGGAACATTTCGGGACTTTTATAAGTTCCCGGGAAATATAGAAAATTCTCAAAAGTTCCGGAATTCGGAACTAGTTCCGGGAAATGAGAGCACTGGATAGCCGGCAGTGACTAAGAAGAGAATACTACGGTTCACAAAAGATAGGAACCGCGGCTGTTTCATAAGCTCAACCCGTGTTGTGCCTTTCATATCGTCGAAGCTCTTGAACCTGACGAAACGCACCGGCTGCAAGCTCTCAAACAGCCCGCGCTTGAGCTTGACGAATTATTTATTGCCGTTGAAGAACTGAGCTCGGCTTCACTCTCGTTCATCATTCATAAACCACCCGGCAGCCCCCGCTTCACCGTTGTGGGCCTTGGTGGTGAAAAAACGCAGCTCGCGGTGCTGAACAATGCAAAGCAGGCGAATTCTTTCGTCCATCGTTCAACGTCTCCACCTCAACGATGAGCGTCGAGCTCGCCTCTACCGCACGCTCGCGGTGGACTTCAAACGGAACGATTAACCTCTTAAATTTTGTCATGTAGGATAACTGAATATCGAGGAAATGGAGGATGAGGAAATATGAAATTTGAAGTACTCTGGAGGCATCAGGTCAACTGTTGGTTACCCGATGAGAACCGTTGAGAGTGTGACGATCGTTCTTGAAAATTTGCTGACATCACGCTAATTACCCGATGACTGTCAATGCGGGTCATCGGCCAACGCAATCGCCCAGCACCTTGGAGGGCCGCTGAGCGTTGAGATAACCTCTATGTCTCAACTAAAGTAAACATATGGTTGCCTGAGACCTAAGACAGGTTGGTAGGGACGGGGGGGGGGGGGGGGGACGTGACTAAAAGCGAGGAAGGAGGGAAAAAATAACTATTCAGAAAACGAATAAAGAAGGCGGATTTGGTCAAGTTTTTGATCTAAGGATTGATTATGGAAATTCCACCAGAAGATAGGGAATAGTCAGGAAATTTTACTATCAAGACTGGGATTTTGAAAACTCTTGAAATTTATTAGCGCTATCCAACTGAGTCTCAAACTTGTTCAGGACTCAATATTCCAAGTTTTACTCTGAATCGTAGATATTAGCGGAATACGCTTCAGCAAAGGTTTGAAATTTCTGCCCATTGCATGATGGGCGATAGATTGCGGGCTGAAAATCTTCATGTTGTGCCTGTCCTTCGCAGTGAAAATAACGCAATAAAGTGCTTACTTTCAGTTCCACACGTGGAATTCGTAGATGTGAAAAGTCAGGGAATGTCGATCATTTTTCAGGGAAACTTTCAGTATCAGAGACTCATTTACTCCCGAGTCACTAGGCACCCCGGATGAGTTTCATCCGGGATCTGACAATGCCGCGAGCAATCTGAACGGGGGATCTGCGTCTAAAAGAAAACAGCCATAAAATTGCCGCTCGGATTGCAATTAACTTTAAGGGTAAAGTATCGGGGAGGGGGAGGGGGAGGAGCGGAACGACAGCGAAAAAAGCTCTTAATAGAATTTTAAATATCGGTGGAGCGGGTGGGCGGGGGAGGGGTCGTAAAACGGCCCCAGCGATGAGAGCGGCAAATTGGCCGGGGCGAGATGAAAAGCGACCCCGCGGCCGCCGAGCGCGTTTTACGCCGTGTGAAAAATCGCCAAGATCTGAAAGCGAAACGGGCGGCGCTTTGACCCCGGCGTCAACGTCAGCGGGGGCGGGCCGGGCGGGGTCGGGAGGGAGGGGTCCAGGCGGAAGGAAGTTTCGCGAAGGGATACGAAAATACTCGCGGCCCGGGGCTAGTTGCGTGCCATTCGATTGCCAAGGGCAACGGGTTGGTCTGCCGTGTACTGAAGAGAACAGTTAAGGCCAAATTTTCGGGAGCTAGTTTCTTTCAAGAATATGGCCCGTCTAACTTAATCATGGTGTCCAGAACCACACTGGAAAAAAAGCACATTGAGTCTAGAGTCCAGACTCTTTAAAAACATCGACAAGAAAAAATACTCTTGATTTCAGTCAGATTTAAGCTTAAATCAAGAACCAAGCCTCCTAATTTGGGCGGCAAATTCCCTTTTGATTTGAGCTCAAATCTGATTGAATCATGAGTCCTTTTTCTTGTCAATGTTTTCAAGAGTCTGGACTCTAGATCCAATGTGTTTTTTTCCAGTGCAAGGAAACCCGCGAAATACCGGGGCTCAATGTGTTTCTGTAAACACTGCATTTGTTTACCGGAAAAGCAGTTGTCGAAAAGCTCTCGTGAAGTAGCAGGAAAAGAGCCAACCAAAAGACCGGAATTTCCAGAAAATTCGGAAATAGTACTGATTTTTCAAGAGCAGTCCGGAAGTACTGAAAAAGTGCGGAAATTCCGCAAGAAGGCCCGAATTTCTTACATTTTTTCATTTTTGTCGCAATTTGAGCGAGAAATTTAAATTTTTGAAATATTTTGAGTTTCGTCAATTGGAGATACTGAAAAAGTACCAAATATCTATGTTGAGGAGGTACTGAATTTCTTTGGAATATACTGAAAAAGTATTGTAAAGTACTGATTTTTGGCCCGCCTGTTTTAGTAGACACCCTGTTCTGTAAATGCAGCATTTTTTTACCGGAAAAACAGTTTTGGGACCGTTCTTGTGATGTAGCGGGAAAAGAGCGCACATTGCCTCCACCACGAAGTAGTGGATGAAAGGATGTTAATAAATGGAGCCTTCCCTTGCGGAGAACGAGGAAGTTATAATTAAAAACGTATCGGGTCCCGTTGTTCTGCTCTGAAGTCCTTAACTTTTTATCAACTGCTCAAAAAACAACATAAAATGTTAAAGGGCCTTGAAAAAAAACCATTTTTAGAGTTCGTAAAAAAAATCACTTAGCGCTCCTATATCCTGAACGTGCTGCATTTTTTAGGGGAATCGCCCCATTTTTCACACAAAACCACAATCTGCAGCTGTTCGGAACGACGACGTGAATGGAGGATTCGTCTGCCGTGCTTAGCAAAAACGCCGTATGAACATCCGGCTGTTGCCAAATTTCCGCTGAAACAACCACATTTTTGGTAAATACATTTTCTTGAAATTTACAGATACTGTAGCTGGAAATGCGGATAAAATTGTCTGAAAAATTAGAAGAAAAATACTTTCAAGTTTCCCTATAAATTCGTATTTTTTTATAGGAATTTTGGCAATGCCCAAAGGCTCTCCGGCGTTTTTCCTTAGGACGGCAGTAGTCCCTCTGAAGTTCTGAACTCAGACATTCCTATATTTCTGAATCAGCTGCCAAAAATTGTCTTCTATCTCGGCTATTTTTATGATTAGGGAAAGTAATGCAAAATGTATTTTTCGCTCATTGAGTCCATTTAGTGAATGACATTTCTTCGTTTAAAAGTACAGTTCGTTCTATGTGATGAATTAACGTAATAAAGTCACGCAGAATTTGTGCATGAGGTTAGGTTTGTTGGTTATGAACCAATGACGCAGCCACTAAATGAGAATAGACTGATTTAGTGGCCACGGCTTTCGATATAATATCGAACCCTTAGTTCATATGTAAACGGCACAGAACCTCACTGGAAAAAAAACACATCGGATCTTGAGTCCAGACTCTTGAAAACATAGACAAGAAACGATCAAGTCCCTTTATACTGAGAATCAAGACAATGTGAATCCACTTCTGATTGGTTCCCGTATTTTAGGCCTCCGCAGTGTCACAGACGGGAATAAAGATTTCATTTTCACCGATTGCAAAGATTATAATCTGATATGGACCAGGGGATTACGGGTTCGGCAAGGAACAAACGGAATGAGAGAAGGAACGGAGAAAGGAATTTGAGAATGGGCCGATCAAAGATTACGAAAAACTTTCAATTTGTGTAATCTTTATTCCCGTTTGTGACTCCATGAGGGGGGGGGGGGGGGAGGGTTGTCATGACTCTCAGTATAAAGGGACTTTAGTGTAATCCAATGACGTAGCGACTAAATGAGTATCGATACTAAAACGAGAGGATATCCGAACGGCAACGCCGAAGCGCGTCGGAGGGACCGCGCGGGGATGCGGGGAATCACCTGAGCGGGAGACAACTCCATCGGAAGGCAGGAAGTGTCGAAGGAGAGGAGCCAGGGCCGCCCCGAAAGGGAAAAAAATAATTACCCGACAAGATTTTTCACTCAACAAACAAAGCGGCGGGGCAAAAACGAAAAAAGGCACAAGGGGAGGGAAAATAAATCAAGAGTGATAAATGACGGAAGGCGCACCGCGCCGAGGTGCCCCAGCTTTTGAGCTTAAGACGTTGCCGGCTCAGGTCAAAGTTGAGCCCTGAACTTCGGGTGAGTTGTCAATTTTGATTTTGCGGGGAGAGTGCTCCGGCGCACGGTGGATCGAGTCAATTTGAGAGGTCGGACATGAAATTTTTCACAAAAACTACGAATTTTTATGGTTATTTCGTCACATTTTCAAGTTCAATGGGTGCTCTGGAAGGAAATCATAAGAGGAAGCCTATGGAATCACTGTTAGAACCTTAAAGTTTTGTATAAACGGAGTTATAAGCGTCTAAAGTTTCCAAATTTTGTCCGACCCCTCCTATTGACTCGATCCACTGTGCGGCGCACGGTGGAACTAGATTACCTTTGTAGACAGAATATGGCCATTCGTATATTTTAACTACAGGAAAACTGTGCCGCTTTTTGATTGGTCAACGAGTTTATAGGCTTCATGATGCTCTTACGGCCGTAAATAAACAAACAAGATGGCGACCCGCCGTAACATTGATAAGAAGGAAAAATTTGACAAAAATCTCAATTATACGGCAGTGACAATTTAAACTCTACGAGTAACACATGAACACACTGTTAAATCGCCTTTCGCCTTTATCACAGGAGGATGTAAGATGTGCATAACCTCAAATTTGCTTGCTGATAACAGCCATTTTGTTTGTTTGTTTATTTACGGCCGTAAGAACATCGTGTCAGCCTATTTTCTCGCGACCAATGAAAAACTGGCACAGAAATGGCCATACTCTGTCTATAGAGGTACTCTAGGGAAGAGCATATAAACTTTTCACTTACGTTGCCCTCGAAGCTTCACTCTTGATCGATTCATCGTTTGTCGTCGAACGATTAATTTCACCTAGTCGACACCTTCAAGTCCTTCGATTTGATTTCGATGCGATTTATCGAACTCGAAGGAGTGCACCAACGGAAAATGTAATTTTGACGATTGAAATATACCTTTGTGCTGTTTTGAAGCATGTCGCTCCCCTCCTCCTCATTTGGGAAACTTTCAAATCGGGAAACGAACAACAGATACCGCGGAAACCACAGCTGCTGTCGTAGATTTTGAAGTTTTTCTTGATTTTGAAGAGGGTGCGGTACGTGCGCACGCCGTAAAGCTAAATTTAAGGAGAGTATTTCGAGTACGTCGATGGAGAAGACACAGTTTCAAGACATCTCTCCATCCTCGAAGTGTGACGGTGGCATTCCTGCGGATCGTTTTAATTTCCGGGGTGAGAAAATGACGATTTAATTTGTCATAGCTTAACTCTCAGTTTCAGGGAATGTTCCGTAATGTTCACGAAGGAGGGATCGAATCCTCGAATTCGGCATCACGTAGACCTCCCTCTTTTGATTTGGACTGCAGTTTGCCGTAAGGAGCTACACAGCTACAGTAATTTCTGTCTCATCCTTAAAAGCATCTATCTATGTATAGAAACCAATAGCACATGTATCGTTTCTAAAATGAGTCGGAAATAGTAGTTCCCTATTGCAAGTTGTAGTCTTTTGCACGGAGCTACTGGAATTTCTGGCCTATCCTTGAAAGCACCTATCTATATAGGAAAACTATTGGCAGATATATCGTTTCTACAATAAGTCGGAAAAAGTCGTTCCTTGTCGCAAAATACAGCCTTTTGCATGCACTGCGCGTGTAAAACTGAGGAATTATGTCAGGATAAATGGTAATTCACTATTGAAAATCGAGGAGTGAAATTCAGTGCCGGAGTCTATAAAGCGCTAAAAATCCCGACTGATATGAATGCGAAGTGAAATGAGCACCATAGAAGCATACGACCTTTCGCAAAAAGAGTAGATTCCGCTCCGTAAAAGAGTAAGTCATCGCGTAAGATGAATGAATTCCGTTCCGTATGCTTATCACTCGGGGTTTTTGGGAGCCATACAGAGACTCTGCAGGGTGTCTATAAGTCCGGAATTTTCGGAAAGTCCGGAAATAGCACTGATTTTTTAAGGGCGGTCCGGAAGTACTGAAAAAGTGCGGAAATTCTGCAAAAAGGTCCGGAATTATTTAAATTTATTGTCATTTTTGTCGCAATTTCACATATTTGAAAGTTTTCGAATTTCATCAAATGGAGGCTTTGAGAAAGTACGGACTTCTTCTGTTGGGTGAGGTACTGAATTTCTTGAGAATGTACTGAAAAAGTACTGTAAAAGTATTGTAAAAGTACTTATTTTTGACTAACCTGTTTTAGTAGACACTCTGCTCTGGCACAGAATTTCAATCCAAAATTTTTAACGGCGTAGTATTTAAGCCACATTTTTCGTGTTCTTTTTCTCGAAGTTTCCAAATTTTTAAATCGTAGACTTTTACTTAGTCGACGTACGTTCCGGAACGGAGGCCGCCGTAGGCGTGGGTGAGCATGCTTCGGGTTGTCGTGAGTGGATTAAAGTGGCACATTTTTGAGTGGTACACAGAGTAGTTGCACACTTGACGACCACCGGTTCTGCTGGCAGCCAGGTCGCCCAGGATATGGCACAGAACACAGAACACGCCGCGACACCCGACGCGTGTTGGTGAATTTAAAAGCATTCCATTAGCCGGCCAAGCTCCACTCACGCTCTTGCCTCACCTCAACCCTCCCCTCCCCCAGGGCCCAATTGCCGGACTTATTCTTCACAAAATCTGAATCAATTGAATACACGATCCTAAAAGAATCCTTACAAACGGGTTAGTGGGCCCTTGAGGACACTAAAATTTCAGATTGAAAAAGAAGGTTTCAAGATCAACCAAACTTGAAAATAAAATTTTCTATTATGCAACTGATTCTTCATTTTCCTCCTTAGTCTAAAATAACCGCTTGTTTCAACTAGCACCCCCTATGTCTTCTTTGTCTAACGCTTTGTCTATCAATTTCAATCATACCTGCATTGGGAAACCGGAGGAGCCCGAAACCTAAAATTATAAAAAAAAAAAAATTTAAAAAATGCAGGAAGTTACGAAACCGGGAAAGGGAAAAGGGAAAGGAGTACCCGACCACCGCTAAATACGCAGTTTTTTCATTTAATTTTCATTTCTCACTTTCGTCTTATTTTTTCTTTCGTCATTCAATAGATTTAGTGACTTCCTTCCCCATGAACCCCCCCCCCCCCCATTGTTCCCCAAGTGAATCGAAAGTTCTATCAATTAACAAGAAAACTAGTCTCGATATCCCTCCGATCGGCATTTGATGTAGGTATGAAAAGGCAAAGTTGAGGGGCTTTATTACTCATGTTATTACTATTAACCCCCTGCATTATCATTTTCATTTTCACCGCATTTATGCCCCACTCCTCCTATTGACCGGTTCGTGCCGGTTCGCTCGGTTGCCAAATTCCTCGCCCGCGCAACCGTGGAATGTGGGTTAATGGATCTCCTTTTCCGCCCGGATTAAGCTTCTGTGCGTAAGTGGAGGTTACCGAGGCTGCAGTGCACCGAAGATGCAGACAGATGCATAGCACGGGAACCCGGATTAGCGATCAATCAAAGCACCATTAAGCAGTAGCTTTTAAAACCGCGCGCGGCGGGTTTCCTTCCTTTTTTGCCAAGTTTCTGTCCGGTAAGGAGGCTAAAAGCGTCCAACTCACAATATGTCGAATTATTGATTCATGATTCAAGATTGCACTTGTCGATTATTACCTCGCCGTCCGAAGTCTAGATCAATCGTTTGTCTCCTGCATTTGATTGATTTGAGGCGCTAGATGTCAAATTTGTTCTACTTCTTAAAGTCCTGCAAAAGCGTTTGCTCATGCCAATAAAACTCTTAATCAATATTCCACCCTTTTCCATAACCCGCTGGTCCAAAAAATACGCCCTACTCTGAAACAAATTAAAATCTGAAAGGTCCAATGTATTTGTCCCTTTAATAGTCGATTTTTGCCAAGTGCCCAGATAAATGGTATTTTAGGTTGCCATACTCCATTTTTCTGATTTTTGGACCAAAAAGTAATCTCATATGTTTGTACCGAGTTGATCTGAAATGTGCGATAATTTCATTGTATTGTATTTTCCAGAATTTTTTAGGTCTGATTGAAAATTAATCTCGAACTTGCTTGATTTTCTATAGGAACAGATTATTCCAAAGGTGTAACGCAGAAAAAAAGTAGTTTTAATTGATGCCTTTTTTCAATATTTCCGTTGTCTAAGCACGGAGCACGATCATCGTTTTTTTATTTCTTATTTTTTAACGGTAGTGTAGTTTCCTCAAAATTGATAGTTGCAATTTCGGCGAGCGAGTTCTTTCACCTCAACTTTGCTCTTCATCTTCGGGGAACTGAAAAACGTGCTCGTATAGAAAACAGCTCAGCGCTTCTCAAATACGAACGTATTGGAGCTTTCCCGCCAGTTCGATCTCGCATGCTTCCCTTCTTGCTTGGACGAAGCCAACGACCTGAGGAGTTAGAACTTGGAGCGCGATCGCGTAGTGGGTTCGAAGCAACAAGAGTGAGAAAGCGCGGGACAAAGGATGAGCAGAATCGGATGGCGTCTTGGATCTCACATAAAAAAGCCATTAGACTGACCCGGCACCCGGCTGTAATTAGCATCGCTGGCAATCTGAGATCAAGGCGCTCTGCTCGGCTGGAATCGCCGAAGCGTCCCCATCTCCCGAGTCCAGCCAGGGATTCTCCACCTCCTATGTTGCAGGGTCGTTCGTCAATTTCTTCGGAGAAAGGTCCATGCAGAGTAGAGTTTAAAGGCCCGAAGGGCAGCCCACCTATGAATTCAAATTGAATTATCCGCAGTGATTTTAATTCAATTTCTCAGAGGATTTGCGGAGGATTTAACACAAGTAATATACGAAAAAAACCTCCCTATGGGAATTCAAAGCTAAAACCTACCGATATTTAAGCATCCTAACAATTTCTCAGAGGATATTACATACTGCTGGCTTTCCAAGCAATACATGAAAGGAGTTCAAAGCTAGAACCTACCGATATTTATGTATTTTATAACAATTTCTCAGAGGATAGCACATACTACTGCGGATTGCCAAGCAATAAATGCAAAAATCTCCCCTAGGGAATTCGAAGCTATACTTACAGACATTAAGGTATCCTGACAATTTCTCAGAGGTTAGAATATACTGATGGCTTGCCAAGCAGTAAATGAAAGAAACCTCCCTGTGGGAGTTCGAATCTAGCGAACCTATCGATATTTAACCATCCTAACTACATTAAGATGATTCCTGACGAATATCGACAACTTTACAACACAAACTGATAACGGTAGACGCATGAGTCGTATCGACAGTAAGTTGGAATTTTTTAGCCAACGTGCGTTCAAAATCAGCATAAAGCTGAAAATCCCAATATTGAAGGAAAAAGCTCTTATGAGCACAATTTTCCCTCAAAGAGAAACGCTGTTTGGTGCCGCACCAAACAGCGTATCTCTGTAGGGAAAAATTTTGCTCATTTGAGCTTTTGCCCTCTGTATTGAGATTGTCAGCATTATGCTGATTTTTAACGCACGTTGGCTAAAAAATTCCAACTCACTGTCGATACGACTCATGCGTCTACCGTTATCAGTTTGTGTTGTAAAGTTGTCGATATTCGTCAGGAATCATCTTAATGTAGTTATGATGTTCAAATATCGATAGGTTCGCTAGATTCGAACTCCCAAAGGGAGGTTTTTACGTATGCTGCTTAGCAAGCCATCAGTATGTGCTAACCTCTGAGAAATTGTTAGGATACTTTAATGTCTGTAAGTTTCAATCATCTTAATGTAGTTAGTATGGTACAAAACTTGGTTTTCGACTTGCTGCTCTTTGCCTCAACACGACACGACGAGTGGCCTCGGCTCCCGTTGAAGGCGAGCTTGGCAACCCGGGGCAAATGGCTGGCGGGCACTTGAGATGCTGCGGCAGGACCCGGGCCTCGCGGCGGGGTGCCACCCCATCTCCATCCCTCAAGACCTTCCGCTGGCTTTTAAGGTTTCGATGAGACGTTAGTGCGCTGCTCTCGAGATTTACCGGGCACATTAATCGCTCGTGAGCCGACCCCCCGAGCCACCTGAAAACCTCTCGAAAATGTTAGTTTTACGCAGCCAGGCACAAAGCGCCGGCAATGCTGAGCCGTGCTCCTCGTTTGTCCGATGATTAACCGATATCAAACCTGCGAGTGGCGCAAACGAGCCGATTATTCCGGCTTTCGGGGCTCGTTTCACGGTTTTTGGGCATACGCATTGTTCTCGGCTATCTTGATCCTCCCGCCGCGCTAGGGTTCCGCCTGCCTGCATCCAATGCGAGTTCGATTCCGTGTTAAGTACTTCGCAACGAGGTGGGGAAGTGGGTATAAGAGGCTGTTCTTACAAGGGTGGCACACAGCTACCGCTTTTCCCTCCCCGGTAAACAAACACCTTGGATGCTCAGTTATGACGTCATGCTAAGCAAGATCAACCAAGGTTTTTTTTTTCTTTCTTTCTTTTTTTCTGCTGGTTTAATGGCTTCGTGTCTCGCACCTTCGGCCAACTTTAGACAATGTTTAGTGTCCGTAGACATCGTGGGATCTCCATGCTCCAGGCTTTTCCAATTTTCAGGGATTAGGGTCGAGGAGAATCTGTTTCAGCAGATCTACTCGTCAATTCCGTGAAAATTAGACGCCACCACCGGGATTCGAACCCAGGACCTATTGACTTAGAGTCAGACGCGCTGACCACTAGGCCAACCTGGCTGGCTCAATCATGGTTAATAGGTACATTTTTGAAAGGAGAGGGATGCGATTTATTTAGGGCACTTGGGCTGTTTGAGCTGTTCCTAAGCCTCCATGATGCATTTGTCGCAGATAAGTCGTAAAATCGGGATTTTTGGCAAGTGCCTGGGCAAGTGGTCAACCATCGAAGACCCACGAAGTTTTGCGTGCTATTTGAAAAGGGAAAAATTGACTATTATACGTATTAAAAATCGTCCACAACATTTATTTTTGCGTTGCATTTTTGAGTAAGCTGTTCAGATGAAAACCAAAGTGAATTTGAGATAATTTTTGCATCATACCTGGAAAATTCTTGGCACTATCATGAAATAATGGCACATTTGAAAGCAGACCTGTATAGACATATCTGGTTACTGATGAAATCTCCGCACTTACAATCTACTTATTCATGGTGATGGGGGTGAGGTTTCAATTAAGATCGTAGGTCGAAGCTACTTTTCGCCTAATGCTGGGATGAGCACTTTGATAGGTGACTTTTTGCGAATTTGATTAGGTTTGACAAACCGCCCTCTTTGGTCACCACTCATCATTAGGGCGAACTGAGAGTTGACCCACTGAAGCAATTTTCACATAATGAGGAATATACTGGGTTGCCACAGTCATGGAAAATCGGGAAAGTTAGGAAATTTTTACAACCCAGGGAAAACTTGGAAATGTTAGGGAACATTTTCCGATTTCTATATTATCTTTCCAGAGTGGATTTGACGTTTAGAACAACAAATTTTGTTTGGAAACTTTTTCAAATTATGTCTCTTCGGCAATATGGCATATCTTCAATTGGACTGAGTTAAGCAGAAAGGAACCAACCCACATTTTTAAAAAAATTGAGTTATGAGTGGTTTTGAACTCCACCACTGCTCTACTATCTGTCGCCAAAAATTCCAAGTTTTTGATGGAGCAAATTTTGCATAAATTGAACTTGAAGTTTACCTTTTACATTGAGTCTTATGCAGAAGCCAAACTTTAAACCTCTTTTTCTCGGTTCGATCCCGATGTGGCTTGGTTCCTTTCTGTTCAACTCCGTCCAATTGTCAGCGAATTTTACTCATAGGTGTCAGGGAATTTTATTTTCCTAAATTTTGTGGCAACCCTGAACATAGCTGCGTGACGTCTCTAAAATATTTTGTCTCTCGCAAATTTCGATCTTGAAGTTTGTGGAGTTGAAGCGACGGAGCTCTCAGCCGGTATGGTTGGGCAAACATTTTATACGACCCGCGAACCCAGGGTCCGATGTATGTTGACTGTGCAACCGTTGACCGTTGGGTTGGAGTGGCGAGCGGCGTCGGGCGCATCCACCGTTGACGCATTTCGAAAAATCCTCGACTCTCTATAACAACAAATAAAACGGTTTATTTTTTTCGCACATCCGACGTCACTGGTTAAATCATCGTGCTCGACTCATGCAGAAGTCAACCGCGCCGGCGGACAATGCCTCGCTCTGTACTTAGAATGCCAATGGTGAAGAAGGAAAACGAGCAGTGCGATGTTGCCACAATAGAGCTCCGTTGAAGATATGCCGAATGAGAGTAACTTTTCTGTAATTTGGTGCAGTGGCGTGGCTTGCTTTGCGATATATCGATTGTAATGCCATCTAAACCTATGGAAAAGGAGCGATAAACAGGGTGTCCGCAGCGAACACCTTAATAATCAATTCTCTACCATAGGTTTAAATGGCAAAACAATCGATGTATCGCAAAGCACGCCACGCCACACTATGATCCACAGACCCTATTTAACGGAACTTTAGTCAAATTTTGAGGATGGAAAAAATTAAAGTTTGGCACTACAGTTTTATAGTACATACTCTCATGGATCGTCACCTAAGTTTTCATCGACTAATAATGATTTATAAGATTGTGACGGACCCTAACAACAGAGCGCGCGACAGGTCTTCATTAGCTGATTGTGAGCCGCATTCGGTGGTGCGTTACAGGGTGTTTATTTTACCGAGTTACGCCTCATCTATGTAAATTTTTGGGCAACATGGATCCACCTGATGGCAAGTGACTTCCTTTTCACCCCGTTTCATTAATTTTGAACCGAAATTTGTATGCTTTTGAACGCTCCAAACATACGCCAAAAAATGCTAGAAATCAGTGAAATTCGTAATTTTTAGGAAGCTCTAACTTTTTTTTAATTCTAGTTAATGCTTTGCGGATTGAGAAATCTTGTTCAACATATCCTTAAGTTTAAAATGATGCCAATTTAAATTGCGCCTTTTTGCGCCTAACGGTCGAAATCAATTTTTTTCGGAGTGCACCTCCGTACATCAAAATGTGGAATATTCCATGCATTTTTGGCGTTTTTGCGACTGTTAAATTTTTTCTAGGTACAAAATAAAAGTATTCCGATATATTTTAATCTACTGAGTCCATAAATGACCTTTGTTTTTTCTTATCACCTCTCACTTTTCCGAAAAAGCGACTTTTTCCCGGGAAAATGAGCAATTTTGACGTATTTTTGTCATAATTGCAATTCATGTTGATAAATTATACTGGACCCGTGATAAAGAGATTCTGTCATGTATATTAAGCTGCTAAATCCGAATATGACATAGGTTTTGGTTTATCACCCTCCAGTTCTCCGATAATGCCGATTTTTCCGCGCCTTTTGGGTAAAACCTTTCCCGGACTCTAGTGTGTTAAAAATACGGTTTAAAATTGATTTCGATGTTTGATATATCGATTCTTATGTATTTTGACTTGCTAAACCCGAATATGACCTTAGATTTTTCCTATCACCCCTCATTATCCCGGAAAATTCAATTTTCCTCGGAGAACGAGCTTTTTTGGTATTTTTGCGACGATTTTCCGTATTCTGAGGAAAACGGGGGGTTGTAAGAGGCAAGTTGAGGTTGAACTCCGGTTGAATGTTTCTTAAGACGTCAGAGAAGACCTAAAGAGGAACTTGGAAAATCGCTACAACTCCATAGAATAGGAAAATTGGCGCAAAAATACCGAAAAAGCTCGTTCTCCGAGGAAAATTGAATTTTCCGGGATAATGAGGGGTGATAGGAAAAATCTAAGGTCATATTCGGGTTTAGCAAGTCAAAATACATAAGAATCGATATATCAAACATCGAAATCAATTTTAAACCGTATTTTTAACACAAGAGTCCGGGAAAGGTTTTACTCAAAAGGCGCGGAAAAATCGGCATTATCGGAGAACTGGAGGGTGATAAACCAAAACCTATGTCATATTCGGATTTCAGCAGCTTAATATACTTGATAGAATCGCTTTACCACGGGTCCAGTATAATTTATCAACATGAATTGCAATTATGACAAAAATACGTCAAATTTGCTCATTTTCCCGGGAAAAAGTCGCTTTTTCGGAAAAGTGAGAGGTGATAAGAAACAACAAAGGTCATTTTCGGACTCAGTAGATCAATATACATCGAAATAGTACTATTTAGTACCTGGAAAAAATTTTACCTACATGTTGCAGAGGTCAACGGTCGCAAAAACACCAAAAATGTCCATTTTTTCCGGGTAAAATCGGCTTTTCCGGAAAATTTAAGGGCGATGGACCAAGACGGAGGCCATATTCGGATTTACCGCCTAAAAGTACATGAGAATTATCTGATCTCGACCGAGAGACACTTTTGTTATTATTTTTATACATGTCAAAATAGGGTGGAAAAAATCTTCTGTCTTAAAAGCGCCAGAAATCACATTTGAAGTTAAGTTTCTCGGTCAGGATGTTACAATTTTGTTAAACTAAGATGTAAAATGAAATCAGCGACCCAAAAAACATAAGATCCAACACCTTTTATAACGGTGCAGTGCATTTTCGAATAAAGTTCCGTTAAATCCAGTCTGTGGACCATAGTGCGCCACTGACTGTCATACTTGGACTTTACTTTTTGTCTTTATTACTACTGTCATACTTTTTAAACAAAATTAGTTGTTGAATCAGCAATATTTTTGCCTTAGAAATTGGAAGACAAATATGCAAAAATTTTCTTGAAAATTAGTGATTTGCCAGAGGAAATTCGGCAACGCCTGAAGGCTTATGAGGCGATTTTCCTTAGCACGGCAGTATTGGCCTATCTTTTTGTGCTCTGCTTTCTGTCAAGCTGTCAAGCACATATTTTTCACTCCTCTTTTTCTCCGTCTTTTTTTTTCTTTTGGTCTCCACCCACCTGCAGCAACTCCAGGTCTAATCCACTCAGGTTATGAGTCATTTCCTTTAAGTTTGGCTCTTTTGGTCAAACAAAACACGCATTTTGTACTCTGATGACGTGTACAGGACACTGGAAGCATACGTTGATTCATCAGGTGTGCATAGGTTGTCACTCCTTTGCCGTGAGCCGTGGCGTGGCGTGCTTTGCGATATATCGATTGATATGCCATTTAAACCTATGGAAAAGGATCGATAATCAGGGTGTTCGCAGCGAACACCTTAATAATCGATTCTTTACCATAGGTTTAAATGGCATATCAATCGATATATCGCAAAGCACGCCACGCCACTGGACGTGAGGGCGTAACTATATTTTGGGATGATCCCTATTTTCCGTTTAACTTCCTGCTTTCCTTGGCTCGTTTTAAAATTGATATACGCCCATACGTCAGAGAAGCTACAAAGTGCGAGACTTAGTCAAACGTTTCACGGTGTAAATTTCTCTCTTCTCGGAGACATCTAAGACTATGCAAACTTTGCCGAGAGCCTCAAATATGTGACATTTCCGTAGACTAAGTGTTAACATTCTGCACGTTGATTCGCACAAATGAGTGCTAAGAATTGCAGTCGATGTCAACATCGGACCGGAAAGATGACGCGAAATTCTGAGACAGTACCGCGAAAGATATCTTTTTTTTACGAATATGTTACGAACTCTTCTCACCAGTTCATTGGTGTTTGGAAATCACTTATGCCAGAAAGCTCTGCCAATCTCGGGAAGATAAGACCTGCCTATATCAAAACAATGCTGAAGTTTTGTGCCATTAAAGGGCACAAACCCTTTGTCCCAGAATTTCAGGGAAATCTGTCATGGATCAGAAAATTCTGAGTGATCCAAGCTTTTTCAAACATTTGATTCCATTTATCAAATCTGTAAATTTTTTTTAATCAAACTGGTTTCGTTTCTCTAAAAATCAGGAATTCTTGTTCCAAATATCAGGAAAAATCAGTAAAGTACAAATTTAAATTTCAGTAGACATCCTGGAAGAATGCAACAACGTGAAGAATTGATACATTTTTCGAAGTCCTGATTCAAGGAAAATAAATCACCGCATTAAAATTGAAGCAGCGCTCGACAGAACATACATCGGGATCATTACCTCAAATGGAATTCAGTTATGAATGAGCAATTGATGTTGATTGATAGCGAAAGCGAGACGGACTCGTGCATGAACCGAGTCCGCAGTCGCCTCAGATTTGTGGATTTGAGCGTCCTCTGCGATCCCTGAGAGAACTTTCCGATACGAAAGTCTGAACTTTCGATCCGTCTCTTTTTCATCCCTCTCGAACTCGAAAGCGGCGAGGGATGAAGAAAGAGACGCAGCAGTGCCTTGGCGGAGGCACTCAGAGACGTCGCCCCTTTTTCCGGGGCCAATTTGAATGTTTTACTTACCGTCATCGAGATGACAGGAGCAAAACCCTCGCTCATTCATCAATCACTAAATTTTCGAGTGAATTTCAAGGGAGGGGGGGGGGGGGCGCCGCGCAGGCTGGAGGGGCGCCCGACCTTTCAGGGTCTCGAGACTGCGGTTGAGTTAATCCGGGGGTACAAATCCAGCTACAAACAGTCTCCCAATTCTTGACTGCGTTGCGTAAGTTGGCCGAAAATCCCATAGTTAAGTGGAAAGAGGATGGAAAAACTGTATTTTTTCCTCATAACTATAAATGGAACCGCGTTTAGCTGAAAGGAATCAAGCCACACCAGCTATTGCCAAATTGGGCGATTTCGTTTTTTACAGGGAAACGGGTGTCACGATTTTCGTTAAAAATTCAGTGAATTTTTTGCATCGTACCAAGCCAACTTCCGAAAATTTTCAAAGGAATCGCACAAATGTGTTCAAAATTAAGCTCGGTTAAATTTGGCAACAGCTGATGCGGCTTGGATCCTTTCTGCCAACTGCGGTCCAAATGACCCTTTTACACTTCCAATTATTCGTAACGCCAAAAATATATATGTGAATTAGTCAAAATTAAAGCCTTATATACCCATCCAAGTATTTTATCGGAGCCATTTCAGATCCAAGTATTTTATCGGAGCCATTCCAGTGAAAATAGTTAGCTCAGAAGCCTTTTTTTAAGGGTTTTAAAATGATAATTTTAAGTCTAAATATTATTGAAACCACTTTCTAATAGTCCATTAGTGTTTGACTCTTCAGATATGCTGCAAAGATATAATCTTTATCATGATTTGATTATAAATTTTCAAATTTCTAAAAATCACCTTCATCCTTTTTGTTTGAGGTTAGAATGACAGAAAATTTTAATTCGGAAGCTAAAGCCGACCTCATAGTGCAAACGAGTCAGCGTTGCCAGAATTTGTAATCAAATAGCCAAATCCCGTAAAGATAAGCTTTAATTTGTGTCAGTAAGCGGCAACGCCGCAGAAAGCCCTTCAAACCTCGAGTTAATCACCGCTGAGGGAAGTCTATACGCGCGTCTTCCTTCTCGTCCCGGAATGGGGTTCTGGGGGGGGGGGGGGGGCATTGGGAGGGAAGGGGGTTGTGGGTTATGAGTGAGACGTTGATGAATGAACTGTGTTTTGGCAAATCTCAGACGCAAACAGGACTTCTTCGGTTCTTGAGCGCGTCAGGCCTGCCTTTGCGTGGGCGGGCTAGCCTTTTTGTGACACAGCATCTCTCGCTCCAGGAGCACTTTTACTCGCGCCACGTTGACAAATCGTGCGAAACACCGCATTTTTCTTGATTCCTTGTCAGCTTGAGGATGGAGCAAACCGTCATGAAGAATCTTATCGGAATAAAAAAATTGCTAAGCACCTGAAAATTAAACTTAATGACCGCTTCTTCTTAGGGTAGACCTTTGTTCTTGGCAAGTGGAATATTTGATCCCAGCACAAAAAGCGATAATTCTCACTAATGAGTTGAATTTGAAGAAGTTTATAGTGTTGCGCTTGCAATTCGGATGAAACGAATGTAATCGGCATTCTAAAGCTCAATTTCCTCACCGAGAAAACAAAAATTCGGTATAAAGATGCTGTCAAATGGAGCTACTGAAAAAGTACGGAATTTTTCTGTTGGAGGAGGTACTGACTTTCTTGAGAATGTACTGAAAAAGTACTGTAAAAGTACTTATTTTTGACCAGCCTGTTTCATTAGACACCCTGAAAGTGATTTTACTAGAATAGACAGGATTAAACTCAACATTATTGTCTTTATGCACACAAGTGTTATCACGGATGAGCTAGAAGTTTTAGCCACTAATAGCAGTCCGTTGTCCAACTGGTTCCTTCCCAGACTGTCAATCGACTGCCAAGAGGTGCGGTCATGTTTGATCAATGACTGCCGTGCTCATCGTCATTTTCCGACCGTTCCGACGAGGAAGCCGAAGAAACTCGGCCAAAAACCCCGGGATGAAGGAGGTGTGCGCAGGCGTGTCCGAGTCCGGGTGTCGAGGGTTGCTCCGGATCTATGACTCAATCAATGTCAGGCCGGCGAGATCTCGGCGATACCGTGTTGCGGTTGCCCGCTCCAAGGTGGATGGTGGATTGCCGTCGTCGGCCAACGGTGAGCGGGCAAGGAAGAAGGGTGTGCGCCTGTGCGCGGGAGTCACCGATGAAATATGGATCCGCAAACTCACCCAGCACCGGTGAGCAATGCGATGCCGGTGTCATCCCGATTCGGTGCCGCCGGATTGCAGACTACAACTTGCATTTACTGCACACGTATTTGATATAGAGTCAGTGGTAAATGATCGATTATCGATATTTTCCCGTTTGTAGCTATGGTAAAGACTCGATGATTTAGGTGTTTCGCTGCGAACGCCCTGTTAATCGATTCTTTTCCTTAGGTTTAAATGACAGATCAATCGATATATCGCGAAACACCCCACCACGGTTCGTTTCAGAGGAAGGTAAATGAAATTGTGTTGCCCACTCAAAATTCCTTCGGGATCTTAAAGTAGGATGCTTACACAGTCATTTAAGCCTAAAATGAAAATATTCTGTCGAGCTCTTCGAAAATAAAATCGATTTTTGTGTTTTTGGCGCTAAAATGGCCTTCAAAGACGATCGATGATTCAATTCCGATGGGTTGTGCATATGTAAAATGGTACATGTGTGATGGGCTCTACGTATTTTTGGACCAGGAATCGATTGAGCAGGGTCCTGAATCGGTCCGAAGCTTCATTGACTGAAAAATGGGCCTTTTTTGGATTTTAG
This sequence comes from Bemisia tabaci, assembly GCF_918797505.1. Taxonomy (NCBI): domain Eukaryota; kingdom Metazoa; phylum Arthropoda; class Insecta; order Hemiptera; family Aleyrodidae; genus Bemisia; species Bemisia tabaci. The sequence goes on along the minus strand of NC_092794.1, from coordinate 19,106,119 downwards.
GGGTGTTTTGGGCCCATTTTCCCCCAATTTTGGCGTGAAAAAACCTGTGCCATCATGGGTAATGATTATCGGGTCATTTCGGGCGGACCATCGAATGCACTTGGTCCCGAGACACTCCGGGGCTTCCGGAGTGATACAGGGTTTTCGAGATACAGGGGATCAAAGTCCCCGATTTTCACTCAATTCTGCAGGTATTTTAATGTTCAATTCCGACTATAAATTGATTTCTGATTTAGATATCGAAGCGCATTTTGCGGTGGTTGATTCAGCTAGTGAGGGTTTGTGAAATATGTAGAAAAATCCACCACACGTAGCTGAATCAACCACCGCAAAATGCGCTTCGATATCTAAATCAGAAATCAATTTATAGTCGGAATTGAACATTAAAATACCTGCAGAATTGAGTGAAAATCGGGGACTTTGATCCCCTGTATCTCGAAAACCTGTATCACTCCGGAAGCCCCGGAGTGTCTCGGGACCAAGTGCATTCGATGGTCCGCCCGAAATGACCCGATAATCATTACCCATGATGGCACAGGTTTTTTCACGCCAAAATTGGGGGAAAATGGGCCCAAAACACCCCTAAAATCCAAAAAAGGCCCATTTTTCAGTCAATGAAGCTTCGGACCGATTCAGGACCCTGCTCAATCGATTCCTGGTCCAAAAATACGTAGAGCCCATCACACATGTACCATTTTACATATGCACAACCCATCGGAATTGAATCATCGATCGTCTTTGAAGGCCATTTTAGCGCCAAAAACACAAAAATCGATTTTATTTTCGAAGAGCTCGACAGAATATTTTCATTTTAGGCTTAAATGACTGTGTAAGCATCCTACTTTAAGATCCCGAAGGAATTTTGAGTGGGCAACACAATTTCATTTACCTTCCTCTGAAACGAACCGTGCCACGTCACTGTACAGAGTATGTATATTGGGGGAGTTTTGGGATTAAAATTTTGAGGTAAAATATTTTTTTCCTTCTCGTCAAGTTCGTCTAGGAATTTTGAATCTTGCCCGGTTTTTCGGCCGTTATTGTCAGGTCAGGGAATTTTTTTTTTTAATTTTTTGAAAATTACTAGACGCTCTGATTCGGGACTTTCTATTATGTATATTATGAACTTTTAACTTACTATTTTCTTACCACTCAACTAAGTTTTTCTATTTCAGGTGAGTCACTTTTCATGTTCTCTGTGATGTTTATCTTTATTAACTTTTATCTTACTATGTTCTTACCGTTCAACGTATTTCTTCTGTTTCAGGTGAGTCACTTTTCGTGTTCTCTATGTTTCTCCCCCAGTCTTCCTGTTTCGTGAGTAAAATTTTGTCCATTTTTTTCATATTTCAAACCAAGAACAACACAATTCTTAGCATAATAAAATTATCTGTGTTTGAATCATCACGCGTGAAATTGTTTTCCAAAAGAAATGAGCCAATACTTTTCATTTATTGGAAACATTTTTTCTCAATGTTTTGCATATCGAGCCCATCGCGCAATATTCGAGGATTTTGATGAATTGTCTCATGATTGCTAAAATCGATCCACTTCGTGTTGCGTCATCTGAGCCATTTGTCTCCTCCAGCCTGACAATGAGCCCTCCTCAGCTGCGGAACTCAAAATCCTCAATCTTTCCCTCGGGAGCTGTAATGAGCGCTGCTAATATATTTTGTCACCCCGCCGACACGAGATAGAAGGGGGGTGGGGGTGTCTTAAAGCGTATTCTGTAGGCTCACTCTTCTGAAGAGTTTCAGCTGCCTTAAATTTCTGTATATCGGTCTCGTTGCAGCATTCGATCTCAGTTAGAAGGGTCCTCCGTATTCCTGAAGTTTATTATTATTTTCCTCGAATTATTATTATTATTTTTTCTCATTTTACTTTATCGCATGTGTTCTTCCACCAGTTATTAAACTCTCATTGATAACTATGGTTGGAAAGACATCTTGATCTCGTTTCTATACATCTGATTCAAAATTATTTAACTACAATAATTTTTTAGGAGCGGAATAATTTTTCCTAAAATAAGTGAAGTTGAATCGAGAAAGGAAATAATGCCTATTCGCTTTGAGAACATTTTCCTCTTAAAAACGTGAATATCTGGAGCACAAAAAAATTTCTTAAATCCAAAACCATCGCTTTTTCATTTCTAAAATAAATGTTTCTCGCGTATTTTTTCGGTGTTACCTCACCTCACTTTGGGAAATCTTGACTCGGGGATGCGCCACGGCGACCAACAACGTCAACCCGAACGCAGTCGCAATTCTGCCGTGGTAGCGAAAAGAGCAGTAAGCGCACTTCCGTATGAGCCATGGTCAGCACATGCTTTTACGTATCTCGAGGTTCATCCCATTAAGCACTTATTGCTCTCTTCGCCATCACGCAGAATTTATGCGTCCGCCGTCGCCGTCAATTTACATTCAAATTTTCCGTCCATATTTCGGGGGCCAAAAGGACACGCCACCCCTCCCCCTCTCCGTCCGCCCCCCTCGTAGCGTGCGTTACGAGGCTGTTACATTTCCGCCAAGTCCGGACGGGCCCCCGCCCGAAAGTAGGTGCGAGCGCTATCGAACACCGCGGTGGGAATTGAAACGGCTTAATTAGTGTCGCATAGCGAGCGAATTCCGATCTCTTTGATTTGACCCCCCGGGATTTCGCCAGCTCCCCGCCCCACCCCGCCTGCGCCGCGTAGAACGGGGCTTAATTATCTGGCCCTCTGTCCCCGGAACCCCCCCCCCTCCCCCGGCCCCCCGCGACAGCGCGGAAGGTTGATGGCCTCGAGCGGGTTCGGCAGTATTTTTACGCTTCGGCTTCGGTTAGGAACGGTGCGGTGCGGTACGTGCAGGGGGTGATGTAGCGTTGCGATGAGGCATAAATTGATGGCTCACGTCGAAAATCGGTAGTTTTGATCGCCGAACCCAGGGTTGAATTTTATTTCGTTGGGAGGGATGTTGGAGGCCGTTCGTATAAAAAAAACGTAGCGCTGAATGTTGGATTTCCTGATATCTCCCCCACCATCCTCCCCGTCACGCACCTGTAACCAGGGTGTCTACAAGTTCCGAATTTCCGGAAGGTTTGGTAATTGTAATGCTTTGTTAAGGGCTGTCCAGAAATACTGTGAAAGTGCGGAAATTCTGTCAGAAAGTCCGGAATTTGTGTCAATTTTGTCGCAATTTGAGCGAGGAATTAAACTTTTTGAACTTTTTCGAATTTCGTTAAACGAAGTTGCTGGAAAGTACTGAATATTTCTTTTGAGGAGGTACTGGATTTCTTGGGAATGTACTGAAAAAGTACTGTAAAAGTACTGATTCTTGGCCAGCCTGTTTTAGTAGACACCCTCTTGCTCAGCCTCTTGAACCAACTACATACTGTAGATCAAGTCCGTTCAAACTGCTGCTCATCTTTGAAAAACTCAACACTTTCGAGCGATGTATGGTGTTCGAGTTTGCTAATACATCATTCGCCGCCGTACGCATGGAGCCAGTGGCGATTCTTGAAATTTGGCAACTCTGTTGTTTTTTCATTTAAATGTGTGTAAAACGATCGATTCTTGGTGAGGCAGCTTGCCTTACCGAAAATCGATGTTTTCAATGGATTTAAATGGAGGAAAAACAGTGTTGCGAACTTGCAAAATCGCCCCTCCGTGGAACAGTGCGTTTTATGACGCTCATATTTGCGAAGTCCACAGCTGGCAGCATCGCGCAACCCAGTTCCCCGATATTTATGACGTTTTGCTGCAGCACGAAGGAAGAGGGGAGGGGGTCATTACGACTGTCTGGGCCTTTCAATTATCCTCTTTCGAACTGGATTCCCCCCTTCACCCCTTTTGATGAAATTACACGTGTCGTAGTGATGGAGTCTGCATTCGATTTGATTTAATACCCCGGATTTTTTTCGTTCGTCCGCGCGAGTGATTATCGAATGGCGGTAATGGCCGATTCTGAATTCGTGGGAATTGTTCTCGGCGCATTTTTCATCCTTCCGAAGTTGTTACCATATTCATGTAGACACTCGGGATTGGACTTCAGTATGATGTTGATGTTGAGGTGTCGCGTCCGTCGAGCAATTTTCTCACAAGTGAAATGAAATCTTGGTAATTGCCGCGAAAAATTTCTTGAAATTTCACAAAGTTGTGAAAAATATGAAACATATTTTCAAGGTCTGATTATATGCAACACGCACTGAAAAACCTGAAAGTAACAACCATTTGCCTTTTATTTAATTTCGAAAAATATATTTCATATTTCCTCTAAAATGTCATGGAATATCTCGCATGAAATTTCAAAATTTTATTTGCGAGTAAAAATATCAGCCCTGCCCAGAATACCAAGAAATTCGGCGCAAGATGTAGTTTCGACTTTCCAATTTTTTCATATACGATGAGTAGAGAGACTTTCGACGGAAGTCATGGAAACCCGTGCTTGCTTCTGATTGGTGCCGGATGACATCTTCGGTTCGGCGCGAAACCGGGGCGTTTTAAATGTCGCGGAAAAGTTGCGGCTTTGAACTGCGCGTTTCTCGGTTTTTGAGTCACTTTTTCGTGTGTTTAATGTAAGATCGTGTTCTATGCGTCTTTTACCTTTCGATAAATGCATCCGCAAGCCAAAACTTTCTCATCCTTTAGTGACACATTCTAGAAACCATGCTCAAGACTTTGTCACCTTCCGGCACAAGTATCACAAGCGCCATGCGACGTCTATAAATTTGCGCCGCCATTTATTTTTCTACAGAGAAATTTTTGGTTGAATTTGCTTGAAAAGTTCACTGAATTTTCCTTGTGCTGTTAATAAAATTCGGTGAAATTTTCAAACACATTCAACCAAAAGTTTCTCTATAAAAAAATAAAATGGCGGCGCAAATTTGTTAAATCACATGACGCTTGTGATACTTTGGTCGGAAGGTGAGGACTTCAAGAGTCATCCACCCCTCTCTTGGCACGGGTGCCACCAACGCCAGCATGACGTCATTGAAAATTCATTTATCGTTGCCGGGAACAAATTTGCAGCGCGCGGATGGGGGAGCGGGATCCTGATTCGAAGTCCCTCCTTATCGTCCTCACAGCGGGTCCCCGTGTCCCTGCCTCAGCGGTGACACCCCAACGGGGAGGGGGCGTGGGTGGGGCGGACTGCAAATCTGTAATGAAATGCTCATTGGGATTTATTATGCACCCGTACGGAGTCAGTCCCGTGCCGCGGCTCAAGCATTCGAGTGTCGAGGCTCTTGTCCACCGAGCACCTTGTTGTCTCATCTTGCGCCAGGATCTAATATTCCTAGTCAAAGGCATCGTTTGTCCCCTTGCAGGGTTGCCGCAGTCAGGGAAAACCGGGAAATCTCCGGGAATTTTAAAAAGTCTGGGATAACCTAGAAATGTCAGCGAAAAGGGTTGAAATGTCAGAGAAAAATTGTTTAGTCACCGTTTCGAACAAAAAATTTTGCCTGTTAACTATTTCTAATGTCTTTTTAAGCATCTGGCATGCATTCAATTATCAGGGAATTTCATTTTCTAGATATAGTGGCAACCCTTCCATTAGGGATCAACTCTGGTATGAGCCCTCACTGGAAAAAAAAAAAAAACTTATACATGGGATCTAGAGTCTAGACTCTTGAAAACATCGATAAGAAAAAATACTCTTGATTCAATCGGATTTTTGCTTGAATCAAAACAAAATCCGCTTAAATTAAGATGAGGCTTGGTTCTTGATGTAAGCTAGATTCTGATTAAATCAAGAATACTTTTTCTCGTCGATGTTTTTAAGAGTCTGGACTCTAGATCCAATGTGTTTTTTTCCAGTGCTGAAAACTGCATCCGGTAACACGAAATATGGCTAATCTGAAGGAGAACTCGTTTCCTTATTTAACATGGTGTTTAGAATCGAGAATTAACCTTGGAAAAATCAGGAAAACTGTTCCAGAACCACACCGAAAAAAAAGGGATGTTAACGTAACATCCTGTCGTAAAAAAGTGTGCGATGACTCACAAAATGCGGAGTTACTATTAACTCATTGTTCTGTGAGTTGCCGCAAACTTTTTTCCATCAGGATGTTAAGTCAGCATCCTTTTCTTTCGGTGTACGGCTCGTCTGGAAGAGAACATGTTCCTTTTTTTAAATCTCGGAGAAGATCCTCCGTTTTCGAAAAAATGACGTCCAGCAACTTTCCATGCAGAAAATAAAGTATGACGGTACAGAAAGTCTGCGACATCGCAAACTGAGGTACGCATTTCTGCAGTGTAACCATCAATATTGAATGTAGCATAATAAAATTAGGCAACCGTGGACGAGACAGTCGAGAATGGGGCTCCGAATTCAATTTCTCAAGTATTTGCGAGTGGGCATCGGCACCCCAACCAAGCCTGAAACCTAGGCGCCACGCCACTCCCCACCCCTCCCAGCGTGAGCGTCCAGGGGATGTCATCATGTCAACACTTGAATCCGAGCTCGAAGGGCAAAAGATTCGATTTTAATTCTCCCTTAACGAGTCATCGCTTCCCCCGCGCAAGCCTCGAAAGCTCCTCACAAGCTCTCCTTAATGAGTTTGATCGGGGGAGTCTTGTAGCCTTTGAATATTATCGAGCTACCTAATCTGGATCGTGACCAAACTCATGATCGGCTGAGCCTCTTAGGTGTCCCTTTGTTGTAGCTCCTGAGTTGATCTCCGTTTCCGGGAAGCTCTCGATTAACCATCAAAGTTTTCATCAAAATCTGATCAACACTGGAAAAAAAAAAAACACATTGGGTCTAGAGTCCAGACTCTTGAAAACATTGACAAGAAAAAACACTCTTGATTCAAACGGATTTTTGCTTGAATCAAAACGAAATCGGCTTAAATTGAGAGGCTTGGTTCTTGATTGAAGCCAGATTCTGATTGAATCAAGAGTACCTTTTCTTGTCGATGTTTTTAAGAGTCTGGACTCAAGATCCAATGTGTTTTTTTGTTTGTTTTTTTTTCCAGTGAATATGAAAGGAAGTCATTTTAGTCCTTAAAGCTTTATTTTGCATTTTTCACAGATGAAAACAAAAACTAATGAATGATTTTACTCCTGCTTGATCAAAATTTGATCAAAGAAGAATGTATACCATGGTGACAAACATTCAGATCGGAATTTGGTCGTCTGAATCGAGGCCTAATGAATCGAGGTTTTCATGCGTTACGTAGCGATGAATTTTTACGTTTTTCGGAAAATCGATCTTCAGGGCCGTCTGAAAATTACGTAATGCTCCGGGGGGGGGGGGGGTGTTATGTAGAAGACCGTTACGCCATTTCTTTTTTACTTGTTAAAGGATAGAGCCCTACGTTACAAAAACTTTTCAAGGGGGGGGGGGGGTCGCCGAAAAAGTGCGGCACGTTTAAGATAAGGACGGTCTTTTTGGGTGTAACTTTCAAAGTTTTCCGCAACTTTTGGCATCAATGTTTAAATGAGTGAAAGTTCAATTAATCCGCGGAAACTAAAATTGCCCTGGAATATTGGTCTTTGATTTGATCTCATTCCTGAAAATCTCCATTTTTCCCGTTCTGTTCCGTTCTGTCCTGTTCTAAGACGGAGTCAAAATCCAGATTGTGTTAACTTCGGCAGTTCTTTCTTCTGCCACCTCGGCTGACTTGGAACTACACAAACAGCGATGATGAGTGGTCGCCTTCTGTGCGTTCAGCTTTTGTTCCGCTTGTTGAACTTTACTCCAACATAATCGGTCAATAAAATACCGATCCATCACCCCCCACCCCCAGTTTGCCCCACCCCCACCTCACGCCTTTCTCTGTTTTCTTCCTGCAAATCTCGCGCTTTGCCCCGTATATACTTGCACCACAGTCGAGTGGGTGGGTTTATCGGCACAGAGCAGACGAGCGATGCGTATTTTCCGCGTTGTCAGATCGCGCCGTAAAATAAATGTATGCAAATTTCCGTTTCGTATCAATTGCCAAGGAAATTTTGCTTTATGCTCGGCGTCTTAACGAGTATTAAAAAGTGAAATTCTTAATTTTGACAGCGTTGTAGTTGCTCTAATTTTCTTTTGATTTTTTCAAAAATTCAATGGAATTCGCGGGAACGTAGAGAAGTTCCTGCCAAATGTGGATTGGTGGAATGAGGCAGGAAATGAGGAGATGCAATTTGCCGGAAGATCTCTGGCAGGATCGCTATTAGTGGCGGTTGGGTGTCGCAGAGCGCACGTAATTACTTTAAGGGTAGCATGTTAATAGAAGCACGGGAACATTGATCACAGGAACTTTTTCGTACTCCTAGAGACTTCATTGAGTCGACAAATATCATTCTTTCGCTCACTTTTTCTAAAGGAACTTTTCCAACTCTAAGACCTCCGAAAAAGTTACACAGTTGTTAAAGTGATCTGATTCCTGTTCAAATTTTTTTAATATTTATTGAAAATATCAAACTCCCCGTTAAGTTATGAATTAATTAATGAGATCAAGAAAACGTTCAGACGATACAACGAATAACTGGAGCTAAATCAACTTGGGTCGATGAAGGCGACATTAAATTTTACCAGTTTCAAATAATTTAATTTGGTCATTATGATAACATGAGGGTCTTCCTTTTTTATCTTGTATATTAGCCAAGGACACTGCCAACGGTGTGGGGTGCTTTGCGATTTATCAATTGATCTGCCAGTTGCACTTATGAAAAAGGATCGATAACAGGGGAAAGAGGGAATACCACTATTTTTAACGCAACATATTTCTTTTTTTTTTGTACACTAGTGTTTGTCACACGCGGTATGCACTGGTTAGAAATATTGCACCCTGCGGGCGATAGATCTTTTACCAATTAATTTAAATTACGAATATTCAAGGTAAGAATGTGCGTGTCGCGCCGACCGCACTGTGTTTAGCGCAATGCGTGAAGTATTCGCACAATCTTGTAGGCGCTAATATGCGTTCCAAGCCGACCGAGCCAACCGTACCGTACCGTGATTGACGCAATGCGTGAAGTATTCGCGCGGTCTTGTAGGCGCCAGTATGCGTCACAGTTGCACGCCGACCGCACTGTGTTTGGCGCTTTTATTCAAACAGGCGGAGTTGAGCAGTTTTCATTTTGCTTGGTTGTTTGTGCTGATGCACGAAGGCCAAAGCCACAGGGTGTTTTCGCAACGGACACAGTCATTACTGAAATAAGGTTTATTTGTCCATCCATCAAGATGGTGAGTTATTCCTCTGGCTCCTCCTTATAAGCTTTGCTCACGATTTGGTTATGCTCAAAAACTCTATCAGAAAAATGTTTGGCAACGCCGCTTTTACGCTAGGTCGAAGCCGGGCCGAGTAACTTAATCTGCCGCTGTCGATAATCGCGCAATAAAGTTCCGAACTTTGCTGCTCCTGTGCCAGCGGGCGAGGCGCGGCAGGGCGGGGCGGGGGTGGGATGCAGGAGAATTGTGTTACAGCCGCGTTGCCTGAGCACAGATTTGGAGCCATCGAAGATGCATAACATAAAAAATGAAGGGGAATGTGCGAGTAATAAAGTCAGGTAGGATTCGATGAACCCGAGAAAAAAGGGATGGATTGGTTTCAAGTTGGAATATACTTTTATTACTTTGACAGCCTTTTTGAATATTGCTTTTTCTTTCATCATGTCGCCAATTTAGGGCTGTCTTGGTGATAAATTTTGATTCACGATGGAAACAAATATGATATACTTTGCAACGGGTAGCGTGACAATGACATATTTTAAGATACTGAGGAAAGGGCGAAAATGCTATCACTTTTTCCCGAAATCTTACTCTAAAACATGACTTCATAACAGTAAGTAAGGTGTGAGGAAATATTATGAAATTTCTAGGAAAAGCGTGGAAATGCAACCAAAATCTTACGCCATCATATGAAATCATAACAGTAAGTAACGCGTTTAATAGCCAAAAGTGAAGATAAGGGCGAAAATTCTATCCTTTTTCCCCGAAATCTCACTCCACTTTATGAAATCATAAAAGTAACGTGTCGCGGATGAAGCTTGAGGCGCAAAACGCATTGGTGGGTTGGACCGCGGAGCGGTTAGGAGGTGTTTAGTTTAGTTTTGTTTTTAAGAAATAGTTATAAATAATCGATATGCGTTGGGGATGTTTTGGAGACAATCAGTGGCGTGGCGTGAATAATCGATTATCGATATCTCGCCACTTGAAACTATGGTAAAGAATCGATTACTAAGGTGTTCGCTGCGAACACCCTGATAATCGATCTTTTTTCATAGGTTTAAATGGCATAACAATCGATATATCGCAATTCACGCCACGCCACTGGAGACAATAACATCTTTCGGAGATAATAACACACTGGAAAAAAAACACAATGGATCTAGAGTCTAGACTCTTAAAAACATGGGCAAGAAAAAGTACTCTTGATTCAATCAGAATCTAGCTTAAATCAAGAACTAAGCCTCTTAATTTAAGCGGATTTCGTTTTGATTGAAGCAAAAATCCGATTGAATCAAGATTATTTTTTCTTGTCAATGTTTTCAAGAGTCTGGACTCTAGATCCAATTTGTTTTTTTTCCAGTGCATCTGCAGTAACGAACTCAATCCAGTAAGGCTATTCTTCATTTACTCATTTTTATCATTAGTGATCCAGCCTCACTTTTAATAGAGTTTTACATTCTTCGGCGGTTGAATCCGGATCCCCGGAATATTTTTCAGGCAGAGATATTCAGAGTATAGCTAACAATATGCTATTGATTCTTACAAATAAATGAAGCGAATTTTGCAGAAGTTAGGCAACTTAACTTCTGTAGTTCGATGGAGAGAAGACGCGACGCGACGTTGGCCGTATCAATTAATGACTCATATCATTTGCCCTCGTTTATTTTTCGCTTATCTCTCTCTCCCTCGCTTCTGAATTTATTAACCGGGATCGGGATCACAAAAGGGTGGGAGTGAAGGTGGGTTAACGTGATTTAATTTCAGCGTTAGGAGGAAAATTAAAACGTCGTCCCAGTTTCTCCGCTGAAAAAATGTGTAGCGCTCATCGCTTCCACCTGGCTCAAAAATTTATGTCTAATTGGGTGGAATTTCACGATCAGCACGGTCGCGTTCCATGAAGTATTCATAGATCAAAGGTGGAATTATTGTGATTACGAGCATTTTAATTGTGAATAAAGAGGAGAGCTCATAATTCATAATAAATAAAGCAATAAAGGATACTTCTTCTCCATTTACATTTGCAATCTACATTCGATGAAGCCGCTTAACCTATGAATGCACAAACCGTCGTTGCCTCCATGATAGAACGTAACTGCATTTAAACGACCAAATGCGACAATGCGACCAAAACCCTCACAAATTTCAGTTTTACCAGGAGAATCTTGGGTATTACTAACGGGAAGTTTCATTGATATAATTTTTTTTTCTTTATCTCAGGCCAAAATCAAAGAAATTTTGGACGAAAATTGCATGGGTACAAGCTTGTACAACATTGGATTTTTTTAGTCAAGTTTGAAACCTTGGAATGGTGGTACGTTCCTTGCGGTAAAACGTTCTGTACATATGAAGTAAGCTAAAGTCTTTATAATCATGTATATTCATTTTTTACTGGAACTTTAACGGATCAATATTAATATGTTGCTGGTAATAAGCAATTGCCGGCAATTTGCTAATCACTGGTGTATAAGTAGAAAACTACTACTTTCATAACAAAAGAACAGTATTTAGGTACTGATTTTTTGGCCTTCAATGTGATGAGACACCTTTTTATCCGCAAAAACATGGCAGTAATGTAATACGCACATAAAAGGCGTGCGTGTAGTGATTTTCATGACCTTTGTTAGGTTCAGATTGGACAGGCAACTAAAGTAGCTTCAAGACAGAGCGTAGAGTATCACAGAAAATGAAGGCGCTCAAAGCCGAGATCATGCTATTGATAGCACATCAAACTTTCATTATGCTGATTCGCATTATTGCGATTTATAGTAAAAACATGTGAATTACTGACAGATTACCTGCGACAGCAAATGAATGGATCAAGATTACTAATTATTTGGAAAGTAATTTCACTATTTTACTCTCTAGTATTATCTCCGGCATTTTTTGACATTTTTCACCAATAAATTCAAAGATAGAGGATTATGCTACGCTTTTTAAAATCAAGTTTAGTGTAAAGCACGTCGGACACTTAGACTACATTTTGCAATTAGAAACCTACACTGAAAAAAACCGCATTGGATCTAGAGTCCAGATTCTTAAAAACACCGACAAGAAAAGGTACTCTTGAGTCAATCAGAATCTAGCTTAAATCAAGAACCAAGCCTCTTAATTTAAGCGGATTTCGTTTTGATTCAAGCAAAAATCCGATTGAATCAAGGGTATTTTTTCTTGTCAATGTTTTCAAGAGTCTGGACCCTTGATCCAATGTGTTTTTTTCCCCAGTGTTCATTGAATTTAAATTTTCACCAATTAATTCAAAGATGGAGGACTATGCTTCGTTTTTTGAAATCCAGTTTATTGTAAAGCATTTCGGACACGTGCTTAATCTGCACTCCTCGAGACCTTACTGGGGTCCTGGCTCGTTCCTCGGGACTCCAAGGAAGAATCTCAACACTCGATGCAAAATAGCAGAGGGTATTAACGGTCCCCCCCCCCCCCCCCCCCCCCCCCCCCCCCCCCCCCCCCCCCCCCCCCCCCCCCCCCCCCCCCCCCCCCCCCCCCCCCCCCCCCCCCCCCCCCCCCCCCCCCCCCCCCCCCCCCCCCCCCCCCCCCCCCCCCCCCCCCCCCCTCCCCCCCCCCCCCCCCCCCCCCCCCCCCCCCCCCCCCCCCCCCCCCCCCCCCCCCCCCCCCCCCCCCCCCCCCCCCACCCCCCCCCCCCCCCCCCCCCCCCCCCCCCCCCCTCCCCCCCCCCCCCCCCCCCCCCCCCCCCCCCCCCCCCCCCCCCCCCCCCCCCCCCCCCCCCCCCCCCCCCCCCCCCCCCCCCCCCCCCCCCCCCCCCCCCCCCCCCCCCCCCCCCCCCCCCCCCCCCCCCCCCCCCCCCCCCCCCCCCCCCCCCCCCCCCCCCCCCCCCCCCCCCCCCCCCCCCCCCCCCCCCCCCCCCCCCCCCCCCCCCCCCCCCCCCCCCCCCCCCCCCCCCCCCCCCCCCCCCACCCCCCCCCCCCCCCCCCCCCCCCCCCCCCCCCCCCCCCCCCCCCCCCCCCCCCCCCCCCCCCCCCCCCCCCCCCCCCCCCCCCCCCCCCCCCCCCCCCCCCCCCCCCCCCCCCCCCCCCCCCCCCCCCCCCCCCCCCCCCCCCCCCCCCCCCCCCCCCCCCCCCCCCCCCCCCCCCCTCCCCCCCCCCCCCCCCCCCCCCCCCCCCCCCCCCCCCCCCCCCCCCCCCCCCCCCCCCCCCCTCCCCCCCCCCCCCCCCCCCCCCCCCCCCCCCCCCCCCCCCCCCCCCCCCCCCCCCCCCCCCCCCCCCCCCCCCCCCCCCCCCCCCCCCCCCCCCCCCCCCCCCCCCCCCCCCCCCCCCCCCCCCCCCCCCTCCCCCCCCCCCCCCCCCCCCCCCCCCCCCCCCCCCCCCCCCCCCCCACCCCCCCCCCCCCCCCCCCCCCCCCCCCCCCCCCCCCTGCCGTGCCTGCATCCTATTAATAAGCGTTAGTCGCGCTTTTTTTTCACTGCAGTTTCCCTCCATTCAGCTCAAAACGTGCGAGTTAACTCGGGGAGGGAGAGGGCACGGGACTCCCCAACGAAGTAAGTGAGAGAAACATAACGTGCATGTCTAATCGGTTAGCGCAAACAAGGAGTTATTTATCAGTCTCCCCAGTCCCCCCCTCCCCTCCTACAACATCCAGAACCTTAAGTCTTGTCACACCTGCGGGCGCCCCTCTGCCCGTAGAACTCTAGCTTACGCGTCAAATATGAATTAATAAGAGTTACTTACGCATAGCTTTCACTGTTGTTGGGCGCAGTGGCGAGACGAGAATGATCGATTATCGAGATTTTACCGTTTGGAGCTGTGGTAAGGAATCGATTATTGAGGTGTTCGTTGCGAATACCCTGTTTTTCGATCCTTTTCTATAGGTTGAAAAGGCTGAGGAATCGATGTTTAGTAAAGCACACCGCGTCACTGGATGGGCGGCTGTTTAGATGAGCAGATGTCGTGGAGGAAATTCGTTTCTACAATCAGCATATATTGTTGAGAAACTTCTTTCTTTACAATATAGTGTCCAGGACTGGAATTAACCAAGATTCATCGTCAGGGAATGAAAAATTTTAGAGAAAAATCAGAAAGCTGTTTCTGAATTTCTTTTTCTGTCGCTTAGAGTTCACTGGAAAAAAAGCATATTGGATCTAGAGTCCAGACTCTTGAAGACATTGACAAGCAAAAATACTCTTGATTCAATTAGATTTAAGCTTAAATCAAAAGGAAATCCGCTCCAATTAAGAGGCTTGGTTCTTGATTTAAGCAAAAATCCGATTGAATCACGAGTATTTTTTCTTGTCGATGTTTTTAAGAGTCTGGACTCTAGATCCAATGTGGTTTTTTTCCAGTAGTGTTTGGTATCTAATCGGGAATGCCAGTTTAGACATGTTGACCTGTTTGAATGTTCCAATCATCAGAATAACATAAGGTCTGACTGAACAGATATTATGAACATCAGGAACGCTTTCGGAATCAAAAATTAGAGTGTGCGCCAAAAAGCAGCCAGGATATGAACGACTGTTTTGAGTGACTCTTTCCAAATGGAGCGGTGTAATACCGAGAGACTTGAACGCGCGAGTAGGAAAGTATCGATGCGTGTGTGAACGCGGAGGCGCCGCGCTCTAGGGTGAGCAGGCTGCCGTGCGTGGTGGCTCCACCTCTCAAAGCGTGAAATTGTCCAGCAGTTTTTATGAGTCACTGCTACTCCCTCCGAGGACCTTATCGCATGTAACCTCTCTCGAACCTCACCTTATCCCTACAAGATTAGAATTTAAAACATGAGGATAATATTGGCGGCCGCGGCGTCTCGTATCAGCCTTCAAACTTCTCATCAGCATAGCCAGGATCAAACAGTTTGACAGTTTTTCAAGATATTCCCTGATTTTTAATCCCTGGTTAGGGTGTCTACAAGTCCGGAAAGTCCGGAAATAGCGCTGATTTTGCAAGGGCAACGCGCGTTTTTTTGGGGCGGGGAAGTACTAAAAAAGTGCGGAAGTTTTGCAAAAAAGTCCGGATTTTTTTTTCATTTTTGTCGCAACTTAAGCGGGACATTCAAATTTTTGAAATTTTTCGAATTTCGTCAGTTGAAGGTATTGAAAAAGTACTGAATTTTTCTGCTGAGGAGGTTCGGAATTTCTTGGGAATGTACTGAAAAAGTACTGATTTTTGGCCAGCCTGTTTTAGTAGACATCCTGCTGGTATTTCAATTTCATGACCAGTTGAAAGGAAACGTTTTTTGGACTCCCTCCTCCCAAAATGTTCAAGGGACCACCCTGAAAAAGGGGCAAGAACCTTCGGGGTTGCAGGAGTGGTGCAGGACTTTCGGATCATCCTATATATTCATCAACGTAATTCGATAACGATCCAGCAATCCAGGCGCAGGTGAATCTCTTCTCACGTTTACTCGAAGTGAGAAAGTTACGCCAATGAGGCCCCGGTCTCGGGTTTTCCTCCCTAGAATCTTGCCCTCCCCCCCCTTTCCATCCCGCCGCAGAGGTCGTCGCTATTAGGATAATTATGTGCACGCTCCGCCTACCCGCGACTCGGACGAGTTAGCGCTGCGCATTCTGGTTTGGGCGCATCTGGTCCGTCATTATGCCAGATTCCGAAATACCTGCTCCTGAATACTAAATTCGACCACCGTCGTGTTTTCGGCCGGATTTACATCTGGATTGCCATGTTTCCGTCAGCGGTCCTGTCTGGCTCGGCATAGCTGAGGAGTTATGACCAGGAACGGACCATGGCTATCTAAATCTTATGAATTTTCTCGATTTTTTCCTTCCTTAAATGACTCAACGGAAAATCGTTCTTGAATCAAACTTTCTCTTTTTCATGATAGTATTTACAGGGTGTCTCCAAGTCTGTAAAACGGAGAGTTTTCAGGAGGTTGCATTAGGTTAGGGAAATCAGGGAAAAGTCAGGAAATTTAATGAAAATGCTAGAAATTTGTATTAATCTTGAAATTTTAAAATTTCTTAAAATCAGCGCTGTCCACACCCAATCCATCCATCTTAATCAATTAAGTTGTACCGAGAAAAGCACCATGGTGATGCCTTTCTACTATGCGCACATCAATTATATTTGGACGAATCCATGCTAAAATGAACCATGTGTTAATGAGTAATCGAATCAAAAGAAACTATATGCATGGGGTTTGAGTGCTACATAGTTCTTTTTGATTTTATTCGTTTTCACAAAGTTCATTTTAGCATGAATACGTCTATTCATAACAATTTTTTATTTATAACATTGTTCGTCTAAAATGTTACTTGAAATTGTAGCTCTTTATGAATCGTGTTCACATAATGTAATGTAATGCTCTGAAGATGGCGTAAGTCCCGAAAAGAATTATCTCTTATACACACTGGGGAAAAAACACATTGGATCTGGAGTCCAGACTCTTGAAAACATTGACAAGAAAAAATACTCTCGATTCAATCGGATTTTGCTTGAATCAAAAACGAAATCCGCTTAAATTAAGAGGCTTGGTTCTTGATTTAAGTTAAATTCTGATTGAATCAAGAGTACTTTTCCTTGTCGATGTTTTTAAGAGTCTGGACTCTAGATCCAATGTGTTTTTTTCCGGTGTAGGAATAAAAAATAAAATATGAATCTTTGACTAACCACTTCTGTATTATTATTTACATATAATACTTCGTATAACCGAAAAAACGGGGTTGTTTTGAAGCCGGTATTGCAACGTGGATCCAGATTTAAAATGCAAGATTTCGACAAGCCAAGCTTGCGTGCCACATCCATCCTTTTACCCACGTAAAACCTCTTCTAAGGCGCCGTAAATCGGGATTTAAGGGCGGCACCGAGCAACGTCGTCGCCGATGCGATGCTGAGCCACGATAATCGTGAGCGCTGACATGCCTCCGTCTCCCTCTCGTCCCTCTTCGATTCGATTTTGCCCGATTAAAAACGGGGCCCCCACTCAATGAAAGCTCCTTATTGTCAGTCCAAACCGTTTAACCTACCTGAAGTGGGAACCGTTTTCACTCAACGATCCATTGTTATGAATAATTTGAGAGCCCACGCCACGCGGTGGACTATAAGAAAAAGTCTCGTCTATTTCCAGGGTGTCTACTGTGCGGAAAAAGTACGGACATACTGGAAAAGCACATGTTACGGAAGGTCGGTACGGAAGTACGGAATAGGTATGGAAATTCGAGATTTTCGTGATGAACTCTAAAAAGTAGGCCTAGGATTGTGCATTTTCCTCACAAAATTCTTTTAGCAAAACCTCGGTACGATTCCTCGTTTTGTGATTTATTCCTTTAACATTCCACTTTCCCAATCTGTTACAGTTAAAAGTGCGCGCGAGATAAGGAAATAGTATGGTAAGGGTAAGGAAAAAGCAAGGCTTTTTGATATTTGTCAAGAAAAGGAGGACTTTTCGGGAAAATAAGGGACGACCAATGAAAAGGTACTGGCAACGCGAGGAATTTCAATGACAGAGCACCAGTCAGTAGACACCCTGATTCCCCAGCCCTTTCGGGTCTCGAATGGTTGCACTATATTCCAAAATATCACAATTTTCGACATTTATTCAAGTCTTGTATTCCACCTATCCTATTTTTTTGTAGATCCTTTTTTATATACTATATACCGGCTAGCTGTCATTCACCCTTTTTTTTAGTAGATTAATTGCTGCATTGCATCAGTTAATGCATCGCAGAAATTCTGCGTAGCATTTAAATGAGTCCAAAAATAACGATGACTTGACCTCTTCTAATGCTGCCAATTTAAATATGGCGATCTACTCGTAGACAAATTAGCATCCATCCAACTCGCTTGCAGAAGAGCCGGGTTCCAGCTCCACCCCTAATAATATCATCACTCGCAACAAAATCCATTTATAATGGTCCGCCGATGATGGTCCACATCTGTTGGTCGCAAATGTTGCGGGTCCTGTTACACCTGTTCAATGCCTTCGGTCGGGATGTTTGACTCTGGTGCAACACCCCTGCTACATCCTGTTACCCAGTAAATTATCGACTATTATACGTGTTGTTCTCAAGTTCTCCCCCCCTCCCTCTTCTCCCTTCAAACCCATGTTAATGGTACTCGCAAGCGAAGAGCTTCAAGTCGCTCGTTTTTAGTTCTTCTCTGGACCGCAACGGACCACGAGTTCTCGCAGGGATGAGAATAAAGTGACGTAAAAGTCAGATATACGAGTCGCCCCTAGCTGAACTCGGTTTCTTCTTCTTCTTTTGATAAAATTGGATTTATCACAACATAGTCAAGTAGTTTTTTCGACTGCCCCCCCCCCACCCCGAAATAAATTCGAGCTACGTCAGGGAGGTAAGGTGACTCATCACACCCAGAGAAATTTGGTCATAACAACGAAACTGTAAGTGTCAAGGAATGTTCACGCGTTAACAAAAAATCACGACACGGAATTTTTTTTTGTTTTATCTAGTTTTTTTTTTTTTTTTTTTTTTTTTTGGGGGGGGGGGCGTGATAAGTCGCAGTCGCTTCTTTGAAGCACTGAATTTTCTTTCCAGCGTAAGGAGAAACTACCATAAGACAATATTTAGTACTGTAAGTAAAGAATTTCAGTAGAAATAAAAGAGAAAGATAGTGAAGATTTTTATCAGTATGGATTAGGATCAGTTTTTTCTCCTTTTTTTATGGAATCAGATGTCCGATTCATGTTTGAATCCAGTGTTGAAGCATGTTTTTCAATCAGAGGGAAATTTTTCAAAAATTGTTCCATCGAGCCTATAGCCTAACATTCAATTCCAATTCTTCCTCCAAAATTTACCTCTGGAACCCGTGCCCTCGTGGCCCCCAACGAAAATTATAAGCACGCCGTCAGCTTGAGTCCCAGTTGGTAGGCGAGAACCCCTTTCGAGCTGGGAGACGAGGCTTGTCAAAATGTCAAGTGGGGTAATTGATAAGGCTGCATCGTAAGCCTTTGTTTTCCGGAGGAAGTCAACTCGTCGTTCCTCTGACGCAAAGGCGTATCTCGATTTCGACGTAAGCCCTGGAAAGCACGAAGTTATTTGGACAACAGGGCTCACGTGAAAACCCAGGTACGTCAGTAGTCAGAGGATGGACGAACTGAGGTGGCATGAGGCCTCGATAACCTCGTTTTGAGTCTGGATTGTTGAATCGTTATTGGAGGTCTTGATCGATAAATATCATTTCGTAGGTAGGAATCTACCAATCGGTATGCATTCCAAAATTCGACGCTGTCGTAGATTCATGTTTATCAAGAGTTTAATATTAAGATTCGATGTATCACATCCTATTGATCCCTGTATTATGTCGAAGTCAATTAGTCAAATCATGCATTTTATCAAATGCCTTAGCCGGTAGTCAAATTTTGACAGTTTACGGAATTCTGTAACTTTATGGCGAGGAATTCACGGGTTTTCAATATTTCGGGAAGAATATCTCTTCAAATCCGCGAACTCACTTATTTGTTCTTTCTTCTTACATGCCTTACGTGCATTTAAATGTTAAAACTTTTACAAATTCTATGTTTATGACGAGCTGAAATTTTCATGAGAAATGTGAATTTAGGATCTAGAAATTTTTTAAAATACTATGGTATGCTGCATATTTTTTCAGAGAATTCTTTCTTACAGGAGCAACGAATTATTTTGTCTAAAATTAGGGTGAAAGATCAAAATTTCAATCTAAGTTAGCATATTGTACTATTTGCCTGGGCTTTTGACAAAGTGCCTGATTTGACCTTTTTCCTTCGACATGTATTAAATGAGCCAAGTTGTGTCAATACAATTCAGTCGACTGAAAACAAAATTGTCCGAGCAGATACCGGAAATTGGGATCATTTTGGTTTTTTTACGTTACTTATTCAAAATTCCTGCTCTGCAGAGGATCAAGGTTAATTTTGAGCTGACAGTAACAAACAGTACTGAAAAATGAAAGAACCAACCTCATCGTTTTCTCTTTCTGGGTCTCTTTGATGGCGAAAAAATGAGGAACGTAGACGAGAGAGAATGAAAAAATGAGAAACGTAGACGAGAGAGAATTCGTCGAGAATGGCAACGCGAGAAAGAGATTTGTCTCCGACGGGAGTTTGACTTTGTCAAATCACAACTGAACTCGTTTTAATAAGCGCGTGATTAACCTTTGAGGAGCATTTCTCGCAGCGGAGGTCAGCCGCCAGACTGGCACAATGCTACATCGGTCGTAGACCAATAAATTGGTCATGAACGTCCAATTAATAGCTCGTCAAATCAGTGGGCGAGCAGAGAATCGTCCGCTGATCGTCGCCGCTCTGGCCGCAGTGTTGCCAACCCGGCATGTAAAATGCACTTTTATATTATATTTCGTGCTTATCTCTCACCTTTAAGTCAGCCTGAGAAAGTTTTAATGTGCTGACCAAAAGGGATGCACATTGCCTTCAACAGAGTTTCACGATGAGTAACCGGAAAAAATGTGTGTCTCCCTGACAAATGAAAGCAAGGTGGAAGAATCCAAGGGTGATACTACCGCGGTGGATGACGTCCTAAACCGAATTTTTCAAAGCGCGATGTCTCGGTTGATATTAGAAAGTTGCTGTTTGGACAGATCTCATTAGTTTTATCTAATTCACAAGAATCAAATATCAAAACAAGACTTTGTGACCAGCGCAACTGACCCATTCCCAGAAAGTTCCCACCTAAATCCGTAGATGAGCATTGTGCGAAAAGAGGACAAGGCGCATAAGTGCAGTTTTTGTTATTTCGAGAAATACGTGTTTGAAGTTTCGAAGTTACATAGATGGATCCTTATGGCGGGGAGAAAGTTCAAACTGACTTTTTGATGCCTAAACGTCGGAATTTGGGAGCGAATTTTTCACAGAATAATCAGAATATGCATCAAGACCAGTTTTAGATGAACAGAATGTTTATAGCTTCAGGATTTTCCCGATTCCATCAGGATTTGAGGAAGACTCGATCGTAAAATCTGGGCGAAAAGTCAGCCGTCCGAAATTCTAGAGTTCTGCTTTCGCATATGCTTATGCAGAATTTTTAATTTTTCTCCGCAAAAAATCAGGATTTAGAAAAATTATAAAATCAGGATTTAGCAGTCAAAAATTAGGATTCATCAGGATTTCCCAAAATGAAAAAAACTAGACACCCTGTTGAAATCATTAATATCTCAATTTTTTCAAAAACTGCACTAATGCGCCTTTTCCTCCGAGCTCATCAAATGTAGAATCCGCCAAATTTCCGCAGGGGATCATTATACGATCGCTAGGATTCCAGTAAACATCTACATTATCCTTCATCCCTTCGATTAACGCCACTAATTTGCTGTTTCCTGCTCGAAAGGCGTATCGCTTATTTAATCGCAAGATGTGGCTACACGCCCGTTGAAATCCGATGAGTCACTTGGCTTTCCAACTAGTTTTCACTCGTCCCGGGGTGGGCCTGGGCTTTTCATCTGCCGCAGAATCGCGATTAACATGACAATTGTCGCTTTAAATGGGCAAGAAAAATTTCTGCGCGACTCTTCGCGGTACTCGTGTGTATTTTCTCTAAGAACTGCAAGTTCGACCGATGTATTTCTCTGTGGGTGTCGCATCAAAAACGAATTTGTAAGAAGAAATGGAGAGTCGAACCACGGCGGTCCCTCGCATTATGCACCATTAAAGGTCTGATTTATTCGATGTTTCCAAAGAAATTGGCGCTCTGTATTCTCCTGCATCGTCTCTAAAAGTCTCGAACTTTTCTTCCCTTTTTTATCCATTATTCGAAGCGAACCTGATTGACATTTTGTTGCGCTTTAACTAGAATGCTTAAGGTGTGTGGTTGGTCTGAAAAACCGAGAATTTGCAAGGAATTTCAATTCTTCCAGGAAATCAGGGAATTTTATGGACAATGTAGGAAATATGAAAAATCTTCAATTTTGAACTTTGAAGAGATTCTGTCCTGGCCGTGCAACTGAACGGAGTCTTAGTTTGGTTCCAGGTTTAATGTTCCGAGTTACGCTCAAAAGTATAAACGGAGGAATACCGAATAGGTTTTACAATCAGTGAGGGAATTGAAATCTCAGTCAATTGTATGATTGATACCTGATAAAAGAACTTACATCTTCCTGCTTTTTGTAGTGATGTAAGTGGTAAAAATGGATCATTTTCAGCTATAACTGTGCAAATTATCATCGTGAGAAGTTAAGAAATGTTGATAATTTTTGCCAGGGAAAACCTGGAAAAATCGGGGAATTTTCTCCGCAGGGGCTGTAGTCAATCAGATGTATGTATCATGCCTCCAACGAACAGCGATATCTCCGTTCCATACATCCGTAAGGTAACTTGCCCTCTCGCAATGAAATTATTTCGGTTGTAACAGTTAGACTCTCGCTGCAATGAAGGAACGTCGGCTATTACTGTCAGCATGCGACTTCGGGCAATAATCAGCACACTGGAAAAAAAAAAACACATTGGATCTAGAGTCCAGACTCTCAAAAACATCGACAAGAAAAAATACTCTTGATTCAATCGGATTTTTGCTTAAATCAAGAACCAAGCCTCTTAATTTGAGTGGATTTCCTTTTGATTTAAGCTTAAATCTGATTGAATCAAGAGTTTTTTTTCTTGTTAATGTTTTCAAGAATCTGGACTCTAGATCCGCAATGTGTTTTTTTTCCCCAGTGTAGGCGTCTTTCTTCTCCTTTCCTCTACTCCTTCCATCATTCTCTTCCCCTGTTTCAGCTCTTTCCTAGGGCAATCTGGGGAAGAAATACGCTTCTTAAGCCTCCTCACCTTATGTTCGCCTCTGCATTTTTCCCAATTAGTTTTTTTTTTTTTTTTTTTTTTTTTTTTTTTTTTTTTTTAAAGTATGGTTTAAGGGTTTAAACAGAGCATTTTTCCAGTGTAATTTCCTCGACGCAAAGCGTGTTTGCCTCAGCGTGAATAAAGTCCGTCGAGTCTGCTTTCTCGGATGAAATGCATCCAATTTTTTTTCGGTCCGTAGTCAAACTCGCGTGATGCTGCGGCACCGGTAGAACAATTGCACGCAACTCCTCTTGCGCTTCACTTTGAGCCTGCGTAAGCACGAATTTACCCGGCCGAGAAAGAACCCACTAACTGCAGTGGAAACCCTATGAAAGTAAGTTGTTTTTGCAAGCACGGTAGAACTCGCGAAGACGTAACCGTAGCCGGTGTCCATATTTCTAGAAAGCGTCTCGCTGCAACGTTCTCACGGACTCCAACGTGGACAATGAGTTGTCGTGTCTGCGTGGTTGCCTAACCGCCAACAGATGACAGGCAGTTTGACCGAAAATGGGTCACTAAACCTTGTGTTTTTTACTTCATATTCTAAAAATACCAGCAGGCTGATTATTGAAATTGATAGACAAAGCTATAGACAAAGAAGACAAAAGAGATATGGATGGATCCTATTGGTGTAAGCGGGTGGTTGCATTGGACAAAGGATGTAGATAATAGACTAATTAACGGCAACCCACCAGAGACCCGATAGTTAGTCCATCATTTTCTCCCTTAGTCTATAGGAACTACCCATTTCAACTGATAGGATCGGTTTGGAGCCCTTTCACCCAAACCTTTTCCCCCAAAAGTCAAAAGATCCAAAGCCAGTTTCCCATTGCCCCTTCATCCAAATTCACCGAGAAAATCGGATCGCTCCATGCTCCCTATGTATTCTTTGTCTATAGCTTCTTCCATCAATTTCAATAATCAGTCCGCGGGTCTGTATTAAGACTAGTTTTACTCGAAATCAGTATTATCTCATTTTTTTTCCAAAACTGCACTAATGCGCCTTGCCCTCCACGTCCCTCATATGCATATTCAAGGTTCCGAATGCGCAAAGAATGACAATTCAGCGCTGAGCCCCAACCCTTTCAGTAAAATGGTGCCCACTACAGGCGGCAGGGCTCAGCAGTTTTAGGGTCCGGCCCTTTAGGCTGTAGAGCTGGACCCTAAGGCTGTTGGGCTCAACACCAATGCCTATGTAGTTGGCGCTATTTCCTTAGTGTTAGGGCCTAGCGCTAAGTTGTTTTTTCTGCGTGTATTCTCCGGAAAAACTTTTTTTTTTTTTTAGTAGATTTATGAAAGCAATTTATGAAAATTTTAAATATTTCTGATTCATTAATTACATCACCAGCTCGCGTTATTTTTGTTTTCGACGCGTTTCGGCCGTCCAGGCATCTTAACTGGGTCCCTTTTACCATAGAATACATCCATCGTGGAAAACTGAGGATTTTATGTCGAAGACTCGTGGCAACGGGCGGCCAGCCGCTGCGGTGCCGCACCGGCGCTCCGACGGCTGCGGTCGACGCAACGCAAACGAAATTCACACCGCGATGTGCGGGTTCGTGATATCCGAGCCCTCGTCCCGTTTCAAGAAAGAGCATGGTACTAAGAAAGAAGAATCATGGTCGGGGCAAGAGCATCTTCCACGTGCATTCTGCAGCCTTGTCAAGTAAAATTGGTCCGGACCAGGGACCGTTCATAAAAAACGTAACGCTCTGAGATAAGGGATCTTAGCTTACGTTAGAAGCGTATCTCGAGTGGAGGAGGGGGGGGGGGGGGTTCCAGTGCTCCTATTTTTTTATTTTACCGAAGAATCCGGGGTTCCCGGAATTAATTCCGCGTTTCCAAAAGTTCCGAGAAATATTCCGGTTTTTTTAAAAATTTCCGAAATAAGCCCAGCTTTGGTTACGAAAATCGTCATTTTGTCTACAAGTCCGGAATTTCCGTAAAGTCCGGAAACAGTACTGATTTTTTAAGGGTGGTTTGGAAGTACCGAAAAAGTGCGGAAATTTTGCAAAAAGCCCTGAAATTTTTCGAATTATTCCGTCCTTTTCGTCGCAAGTAGAACGAGAAATTCAAATTTTTGAAATTTTTTGAATTTCGTCCATTGGAGGTACCGAAAAGGTACGGAATTTTTCTGCTGACTAAGTACTGAATTCCTCGGGAATGTACTGGAAAGGTACTGTGAAGGTAAGGATTTTACGCAAGCCTGTTTTCGTACACACCCTACGAAAAAAGTATCAAATTTGATCAAATAATCTGTCAAACTGCATCCCCAAAGCCCGTGTCCCACGATCAAACGAATGCATCAAATATTCGTCAAATTAATGCGAGATGACGGAGATGCGTACTGGTATTTCACGCAAGTTCGCAATCAAAATTTGGCGGGCCGTCAAATGTTGATGAGCCCACCATCTTGCACTTGATGAGTTTATTTGATCGTGGAATACGGGCTTTAGACGAAGCCAGGGTGTCTACAAATCCGGAAAATCCGGAAATAGTGCTTATTTTTTAAGAGCGGTCCACAAGTACTGATAAAGTGCGGAAACTCCGCAAACAGTCGGGAATTTTTTCATTTTTTGTCATTTTTGTCGCAATTTGAGCGAGAAATTCAAAATTTTGAAATTTTTCGTATTTCGTGAAACGGAGGCACTGAAAAAGTACTGAATGTTCCCGCTGAGGAGGGACTGAATGTCTTGGGAATGTACTGAAAAAGACCTGTAAAAGTACTGATCTTTGACCAGCCGGTTATAGTAGACACCCTGGAAGCAAAAACTGGTGCGCGCTCATATACGCTCGTCACAAAATGGTAGCGCATTTCTGTACTGGTTGGGGCGGCGGCGATCCGGTTGGAATCTGATCGCTGGTGGCTAGGGGCGGGAGATGGGGAGCCGAGACAATGGGGGACCGAATCAGTGGCCGCTGTGGCGGAGGACACCTGAGCCCTCCTGACCCGGCGGCAAGATCAAGGGCCCAACAGTGAACTCCTCTTGCGTTTTCCCTGAAATCGGAAACCCGGGTAACATCGCGCAGTCCGATGACATGGTCGCCCCCGTTTGGTCCAAGGGTGCACGCGCAGAACGGGCAGTCAGTCTCACGATAAGGAGCCGATGCTGGGCTCGAATTGAGGTATTATATGGATGAAGGACCCTCGCGCCACGATTGTCCTTCTAAAAAATGGCACGTGTCTCACGATAAGGAGCCGATGCTGGGCTCGAATTGAGGTATTATATGGATGAAGGACCCTCGCGCCACGATTGTCCTTCTAAAAAATGGCACGTGAAGTTTTCCAAACGGCAGTATTTAAAGAAGAGAGTGTTGCATCGAGTGTTACTTGAGTGTTGAGAGTGTTACTCTGCACCGCAAGCCGTTTCCAAAGTCAGGGTTTCCGGCGATCTAGAAAACCGGGAAAGTCAGGGAATCTGGGACGATTGGGAAATGTCAGGGAAAGTCTGGGGATTCGTAAGAAAAGTCGGGGAATATCTGATACATCTATTAATATGTAAAAGATATCACCGACCTTTTGTTTAAAACCTTTTGTCTTCACCAACTGTTTAAACCCGTTCTCGTTATTTTTAAGGTTTGTCAGCTCCTAACATTAAAAGATGTCCAACCGTAAAAATGACGAGAATTTAGCCTACAGCTGCTAGAATTAGATTATGAAATTTTCTAAAATTGTGTTTTTCTTTCTGTTTCAGGTAAGAGAATTTGGATTCTGATAATGATTCAACATTTAAAGCTGTGAGTAGTCTTATCTTTTCGTTCCAACCAACCCTGGAGTCGTTTGTGAAAATCGCAATTTTTCTAAACAATCATCGCGGATGATTTTTAAATTCCATTTTCTTGTAATTCACGTTCACTTACTTTTTTTTGAAGCCTAGAAAGAGCATGCGAAACCATTTCGCTTCTGAAACCATCCAAAACCCTGAAGTTGCAGCGTGTTCGTTCGTTTGAAAGGTCGCCTAGTTCCCTCCCCCCTTTTTTCTTTTCTTTTTCTTCCTGTCTCTCCGAAAAGCAGAGATCAAAACGCATTACTTTGATATGAGGTTTCAGGAAATTTAATGAAGTGCCATCCGACTAAACCTTCCACTGAAAAAAGAAAGAATCTTAAATTTGTCGCCAACAAATATTTTTTCCTAATTCAAGAATTTAGCTTAATATAAATACTACTTTTTCGCTTAACCCAAGGATTATTCTTCCTGTGTCAAGAAAAAATATCAGCTTATTAAGCAAGATAACAAACATTTTTGGCGGCAAATTAAAGAATCACCTTGAGTCAAGCCCCTTTTTTCAGTGTTAATCATTGTCCTGCTTTTTTCACATTTTGACTTAACATTTAAAATAACATTCCAGTTGAGTTGCAAGATTTGTACACCTTTTCTGCTCACCTGACAATGACGCGGTGGATCGGAGCAGTGGCGCTCGCTGGACCCCCTACGGAGCGGTGGCTCCCCAATAAATCACGGCGAATTTGAAAGTAATATCTTTCTAATTCACAATTTCTCTAATATCGTTAAGAGTCCGATTATCCCCTAGAGTTGCGAAGTTCCAGCTAAATCGCCCGAACTTCATCCCCATCGTTGCAAGCTTGTACACTCCTCCGCTCGATAAAAATAACTCTCTCAAATGTATTTAAGCCTTCATGGTCTTGATGAAAAATCGAAACGGAAAATGACAAGAGAGAAATAGTATTCAGCAGAAAAGCGTTTCTCTGTTTCTCGCTCATGTTAAAGCTTTCATTTTCTACTAAGCTTCTCTCTTCTAATTTTTTCTTCCATCGGAGCTGAGAAATGTAAAACATTCTTTTTTCTCGCAAATCTCCTTTCTTCTCTTCTCTGTAAAAATTGCATTGCTTCACAATTTTCTACTTTCTATAAGAATGTGTGTAATTTTTTTTTTTTTTTTTTTTTTTTTTTTTTTTTTAATTGTATCTCAGCAAAGTGAAGTGTACAAAGGCTCGCAATCATCAATCGATGTCCCCTTCTCCTCACATTCGTGTGTCTCACTAATAATAAACCATTTTTCAACATATTTTATCTCTATTCTGCAAGTAATCCCTGTGGCCAAAACAGTGTACACACAACAAAAAAACAAATTTGAAAGAGGTATCACTGAAAAGAAATTTCGGTCATATGAACCGAACGTTCGGTGTTCCCTATCATCCCAAGCTATTCGGTTTGTCAAATCAAATAACCGAACATTCGGTTTATCTGACCCAACTTTGTTCGTCAGTTCACTTTACAGTTGAAGTTCGGTTACACCAACCGAAAATTCGGTTTGATGAACCGAAAATTTAGTCTGACAAACAGAAAATTTCGTATCACAAACAGAATTAATTGGGATGATAAGTAAAACCGAAGTTGGGCTCATACAACCGAGCTTTTTTAGATACAGTGATAATACGTGAACACTGAACAAATCTTGGAGCAGCATTTCGATTCTGAAGCCAGACCTAAGATACTTCCAAAACTTAAGATCAATCGATCTAATCCTTGCGATTGTTTTGACCCGACAACGTAGCGTAATCCGCCGGGTTGTTTGGGTTATCCGAAACTTAACTTTGTCGGTTTAAACGCGAGGAGTCATTAAGCCACGCAACGCCACCCGCCACCCCCATCCCCACGACTCCCGAATCGGCGGCTCCTGGTCAGCGATACCATCTTTGTTCCCCGTCCCGCCGCTCCTCGCATCCCTGTGGCCGCAATCTAAATCTTGGCCCTTTAATTGCTGTTGGCAACGACTTTCGGGCCGTTAAGCCGCCAACACTTCCACGTTCCGACTTCCGAGGGCCCCGCGGTCGTGCCTCATAATTAATTAAAGCGGCCGAGTTTTGATTGCCGATTGGTCAATTCCGCGAGGGGTCTCGTTTTCTGACCGTGAACTCCCTTGTTCTGCAGGCTGATTGGTGAAATTGATAGACAAAACTATAGACAAAGAGACAAAAAGGAGTATGGAGGAGCCCTATTGGTGGAAACGAGGGGTTGGAATGGACAAAGAAGGTAGGTGATAGACTAACTAACGGCAATCCGCGAGAGACCCCATAGTTAGTCCATCACTTTTTCCCTCAGTCTATAGGAACCACCCATTTCAACCAACAGGATCGCTTAATACTCCCGATGTCTTCTTTGTCCATCGCTTTGTCTACCAATTTCAATAATCAGTCTGCTGTTATTGTGAACTCCCTTGTTCTGCAGGCTGATGATGAAAAAAGCTATAGACATAGAAGACAAAAAGGATATGAAGGGATCCTATTGGTGGAAGCGGGTGGTTGCAGTGGATAAAGGAGGAAGGTTACAGAGAAACTGACGGGAGACCCTTCAGTCAGTCCATCATTTTCTCCCATAGTTCACAAGAACCATTCATTTCAACCAAAAGGATCGCTTTATATTCCTTTTGTCTTTTTTGTCAATCCGTTTGTCTATCAATTTCAATAATCAGAAAAGAACTTCGTGCACGGGACCTGAAGTTGAGATCATATGGATCTCTGAAGTTTTCGGATCACGCATCTGAAAACTTGAGGTCCAGCTGCCGATGTTCGGGTCAGACATCTGAAGTACTTCGGTATATACCGGAGGGTTCGGGTCACACATCTTGCTCCGGTACATACCTAAGTACTTCAGATGTCTGACCCAAACTTCGGTAGTTGGACCTCAAGTTCTCGGATGTGTGATCCGAAAACTTCAGAGATCCATATGACCTCAAATTCGGGTCCGATGCACGAAGTTTTTTTCTCCGCGCACAGGTCTGGAAAGTACGGAAATGGCACTAATTCATAAAGGGCGCCTGAAAGTATCGCGAAGATACGGAATGTCCGCAAGAAGGTCCAGAATTTTTCGCTTCATGCCATACGTGTTTTTTCAGATAGCCTGCGGGCTGATTTTTGAAGTTGAGAGACAAAGCAGAAACAGGGAGTATACGTAGGGAATCGACTAATTAACGGGAGTTTCCTCTCTGTTTGGAATAGCCAAAATATGATACAAATCCCTATCGCGATGGCTTGGCGTCCAGGTGTCTCGCACCTTAAAAAGATCACCAACCGTATCGACACACCTCTGTTCCGGTTCGAAAACAACTAAAACTCTAAACCTGTCCAATGCCGAATAATGACTGTGGAATATGCACAATGCGGCATGCGACCTGTGGCAGGTGAAAGCGTGCCAATGATGTCAAACTGAAACTCGATTTTCCATTTGGCTCTTTTTCGATTTGTACAACTAATTTCAAAAAGTCCCCCCTCCCAAGCCCTCCTTTGCCCCCTTGAAGCTGTAGAAATCCCCGCGAGTTCTCTTTTGGCGCTGGGGGAATTGCCTATATCTAGTGGGGTATTTCTCTGTTTTTCTCAGACCCGTCCCCTCATTGGTCAGGTGCCCTTTTGACTGCCCCCTTCGAAAAATTTCCGCCGATCTCTTACAATCATTGTGCTATTTAATTTTAAGGTGAATCCAGGGTTCGATTATGGATAATTCAAGATTAGAGATAGCGCCACCTGTCACCTCTGAGAATTTCACTTTCCTTCGACGATTACTGAAATAATATTGTTCAAATTACAAAAAGCAGATCCACAAGATATAGATTATTTTTTGCTTGATTTTTCGAGCCAAAAATATTTGCAATTAGAATTACAAGCGCCGAGAAAGTACGGCTGAAACTTTCAGCTCAGCGGCGGCGGCCGAGCGCGCAACTGAATCCCTCATGTTCTGTCTCCCTCTCTCCCATTGCCGCAGTGGGAATTACTTTCGGCCGTAGTTACGACTTTATTTTTGGGGATTTTGAGAAGATTTTTTTACTGAGTGTTCCTCAAGTATGTTGCTATATCCCCTGGATTCCTAATCTTGAATAAGTATTACGGTTTTTATTATTTTGGCAAATATCTGCGGCTATTCTGAGCAGCGCGACGTGGTGGTCAAATCGCGAAGTTCCAAGCCTGGATTCACCCTAATGTATTAAATTGGTTCAACTTCGATGACCTTCAGCACATTTTGCTCTGAAAAATGTCAACGAGATTTCTTCATTAAACTTTTTTTTATTAAAAATGTACACCGAAAATGCACTTCTTTCTAGACCATCTCAGAGTTTCGCAAACCGCTTCCATTTTTATCCCAGAAATTAGGCGTAGCCGCTTCACTTGTATCCCCGACTAAATGTAGCCGAATCTGCTCCCAGAGTGGAGAATCGATGATTTTCGATATTATTGCGGAAAAACGACAATCTGGCGACAGCGCAAGTCCCGGTGCGTGAACCCGCGTGCCGGCTGAAAAGGTGACGAGACGGCCGCGGCCGTGCGTGCGGTGTGAAAATAGAGGAAAGACATAGGAATAAAAAGGTGACAAGAGGTTTCGGAGGTGGCGAGGAAAGGGGCCGGGGGGCGAGCTGGGAGCTTGGCAAGACAAAAGACGTCACCCACTCAACTAGTGACAGCTTTTGAATCTATTGTCCACATCCGAATCCAGTTATCGGTTGCATCAGGCATTCGGTTCATGCCCCCCCCCCCCCCCCCCCGCAATCCCCGACTAGCCTTTCCGGCGACGCCAAACCACCACATCACGATTTTTTGTCTTTTTTTCTAATTAATATTTGTGTATTCCTTTCGATTTGGAGGGATTCCTAGTTTTATAAAATGCTACCTATGAATTTGTTTTCTTTTTTTCTTCTTTTTTTCTCCTTTTTTTTACGGGCGAAATTGTGGATCTTTTAGACATCTCTACATCTAAGTGAATATTCTCACCGTAGATATAATTACAGAAAAATCACTATACGCGCCAAAAGAATCCCCTCTTCAACGTGCAATTTGTGTAGTTTGTCCTCTTATGTTTCTCTGAGGAAACCAGTTTGCCGGTCACTTAGAAAAACTATCCGCGAACGCGGGAAATTTGAAACTGAGCAAATTGCGCCGATGAGTAAATTTCAGACTTTTTTAATGCGCCTATCGATTCGAGTACGATTTGGCCCATGCCCTGAAAAAATAAGTTACAGGCTATTTAGACATTATGTCCATTCCGGGCTCAGAGGCCGAAACTTCCGGGTGCTGGAGCCGTAGCTTCGATTGCTCCGGGTGCAACGCCCGGAACTTTCAGCCTCTGATCCCGGAACGCGGACGGTAATGTCTACATAGCCCGTAAGGATGGCTTCCACAGCCGGAGTTTTTTCTTTCAGTGTACACTGGAAAAAAAAAACACATTGGATCTAGAGTCCAGACTCTTAAAAACATCGACAAGAAAAAATACTCTTGATTCAATCAGATTGAAGCTTAAATCAAGAACCGAGCCTCTTAATTTGAGCGGATTTCCTTTTGATTTAAGCTTAAATCTGATTGAATCAAGATTATTTTTTCTTGTCGATGTTTTTAAGAGTCTGGACTCTAGATCCAATGTGTTTTTTTTCTAGTGCAGGTTCTATTTTTGTCTGCATCTCTCGCGTGCAACAGACTCATTGGAGGTTTAAGTTAATAGTGATATCATCGATATCTTAATTATTATTAAGAGTAAGCCGTACCTGGTGAAAGTTGCTCCGAAGGGCAACGTTGTAGCTCGCATTGAGTGCTGCACCCACGTACTCTCAAAAGCACCCCCTCCGCCTCCCCCGCCCGCCGCGCCGCGCCGCCCTGGGACCCTGTCCGTGTCGTGATATTCGTATCTAAATCAGAGCCGAGCTTTTCCACCCCTTTCCCCGACTCACGCCCGAATCCCGGCTGGCGGGGTGGCCGGGTTGCGGGGTCGAACTGTTACACGGCATCAGTACCAGTTGATTTGAATATTTTTCGTATCACTCATTCCATTGTTGATCGGATTTTTGGATGTAAATCTGTCCGTTTCGACTCGACCTCTGCAGACTGGTTCAATTGAGCGGGCGTTGCCAAAGCTCGGAACGCGGATCCGCCGATTTCATTTCGGGATCCTGCATGCAGGGTTGCTACAGACTGGGAAAACCGGGAAATGTCAGGAAATTTTAAAGTCTTGGAGAACCTGGGAAACGTCAAGAAAAATTATGAAATTGTCTGGGTAAACCGAGAAATGTCGGGAAGTTTTAAAATGTCATGGAGAACCTGAAAACGTCAGGTAAAATGACGAAATTGTCTGGGTAAACCGGGAAATGTCAGGAAATTTTAAAATGTCATGGAGAACCTGGAAACGTCAGGGAAAATGACGAAATTGTCGGGGAAAAATAGTTTAAGCCACCCCTATTTGCTCTAGAATGGGTTTAACGTTTCGAGCAACATATTTTGCCTGAAAACCATGTACAATTATGTCTTATTAACCATCTGGCATATCTTCAACTGCCAGGGAATTTAACCAAAATGCGTTAAGAAAATCATGAAAATGTCAGGGAAATTCATGTTTCTTAATTCTGTGGCAATCCTATGCATGGGAAAACGTTCCATTTAATCGTGGTAATGTCAGGGAAATTCAGTCTCTAAATTCCGTGGCAATTCTATGCATAGGAATACTATCCATTTAATCGTGGAAATGTTAGGAAAATTCAGTCTCTAAATTCTGTGGCAATCCTGTGCATGGGGCAACTCTCCATTTAAACCGCGAGGAACATAAAGTAATTCTAATCAAAAATTCTAAAAGTGTCTATTTGCATACGGAGTGTTCGAGTCCCTATCTGAATTTATACTAAAGTTATGGGGTGGTGCTTGGTGCTACGGGTTCGGGACTTTTAGAATACCCTTTATTTAAGAAGATGAATCATAAAATTCGTCAGAGTACACGTCTTCTCACTCGAACGCCATGATCTTTACATCGGTTTCTTTTATCCTTTATTCTAGGCTGGGAAAATGTTGAAAAACGAAGTGGGAATAATATGATGTAAGGGGTCATTCACTCAATACGCAAGTTGTAAATTGGGGTTTTTTTGCGTTCTCCTCCCCCTTCACACGTCTGCGGTCTGCAACGTCGTTGAAACATTCCATGAAGCTCTGTCCTTCACCAAAAATTGCCACCTCGCGTCAATTTTGCACCTTGAAATTTCGAGCTTCTCGGATGAAATTTTCACTCTCCTAATCTTGTCGTTCCTAAGGAGCAAAGCGAGAGATAAGCCTTCCGGTTCTGCGCTCTCATTCTATAAACTCTATTTTTATGAGGCGGTGTTATGATGGATACTCCATTTAGACGTGGCGTCTCACCAGTTTAACCGCGATCACCATTAGAGGAATTTTATGGCGCTGAGCTCTCTCACAGATCTGGAGATCCTCACTTTCAAACAGCCAAAAAAACAAACCTCGATTCAAAGGCAACGACTTGGCTTTCAGTGCAGAGTCATTAGGTTTCCATTAGCTTGCCTCAGCAAATCTGTGCCCTAGATGGACACAAATACGATGAACAGAGTTGATACGTCCCGTTAGAACTGGTGACTTAATACTTAATTAACGGCCCCTTAGGAAAAGAGAAGTTCCCTCTAGAATGGCAGAACTATCGAGAGAGTCTGAGCCAATTCGATTTAAGACTTTTATGTTTTCTGAGAATCTAGAGAATCCGTTCAAAATTCCAAAGTAAACATGTTATTCCAGTTTTTTGTATTCATAGCCTTCGGAAACAATACAGTCTCCACTCTGATCACTGTAGAATGAGGCCCCGATGCATTGAAAATCCATGATCAGGAGCGGACTGGTCCAGGGGATGAAGGGGAGATTGCTCATCTAAACTTATTTGAAAAAAAAAAAATATTAAAAAAGTATTTGTAGCATAGAATTTTGTATGTTTTTAGCAATTGTTTCCCATTTTATCGTGTTTTTTTCTTTCAACAAATGCGAAGTAAGCGGGACGTAATTTTTCAAATTTCTGGGGAAAGGACACCCCCGTCCTTTCAAGAGGGGCCCCCAAATCCACTTTTGGAGGAGCTCGCCCCTGACCATAATTACATATAGACCTATTTCGCATAACATAAGTGATGTATCTTATTTCCGTGTTGTCTTCTCAATAAAAGATCGAAAGTAGCTTAAGTAATACATTCCTCTGAACTATAGATGTAGAATTGTAATTTCTACTATTCTTTCTCCTTTTCCTCCTTCTACTTTTCATTTTCCTTTTCCTCCTTTTTTCAGTTTAAACTTTGGTTAATTATAATATCTCGTGAATTTTTTCTTTTACCTAGTGAAGTACGAAAATAATTGAATAACATGTCAGCAAGTTGATTTATGACGAGTCGGACCGTACGCCCGATAAATCTCTCTAAAATATGTTTAATGCTCTGAACGCATCAACACAGTGTCAATGCTCGTTTCATTTTTCCGGCGCTAAGTGAGTGGCTTGACTTTAGTGCCTCTCTGGATAAATCCCCGAAAAGCTTATCGGTGACCGGGGGGGGGGGGGGGGGGGGACAAATATGACGTCAGCGCAATTTATGGAGCGAGGGCACTCGGGCCAGCTGTCCGAATTCATTGTCCGCCCGGGCCGGCTTCGGAATTAGATGCACCGCTAAAAATGTTTCCATGTTGTCGTGTTCCGGGGCTGGAGGTGGCGGGGGGTGGGGGTGAGTGCTAATCGTCGCGCTTTTACAGCATGTTGAGTGCGAATCCGTGCACCCGTCTACCAATCGCGCGCCCGGTTGCCAGATTTCGCTCGTCTCCCCAAAACCGAGAAAACTGACTGGTGTACAGGGAATTTCAAAAGAGCAGTGCTATCATTCCATGTCTGTTAAAAGTTCCAAGAGTGTTTCGGAAATTGAAAAAGATCCGGAACATATTGGAATCTTAAAAAGTTCCGGGAAAAAATTCAGGAAAATCTCAAAAGTTCTGAAATTCGGAACTATTTCCGGGAAATGGGAGAATTCGACACAGGGTCTCATGTCGACCATCAGGATGAAACAAATTAGCAGTGACTGATGGTCGAAGCGGTAAGAAGGGGTTGTTGCTGCCAACCTTTCGCGCTTATCACGTATTCTTCACCGGTTACCACTTTGCCATACTAGAGGCTCGAGTTGATAAATGAGTCATATCATTCCATGTCTGTCAACAGTTCCAAGAGTGTTCCGGAAATTGCAAAAGATCCGGAACAAATCGGAAATTTAAAAAGTTCCGGGAAAAATCCAGGAAAATCTCAAAAACTCTGAAATTCGGAACTATTTCCGGGAAATGGGAGAATTCGACACAGGGTCTCATGGAGACCATTAGGATTAAACAAATGAGCAGTGACTGATGGTCGGAGCGGGTGAGAAGGGGTTGCTGCCAACCTTTCAAGCACTTGTTACCACTTTGCCATACTAGAGGCTCGAGTTGATAAATGAGTCATAAATGCCCACACACAATAATTGAACACCAAATTGAGTAAATACGTCTTAATTCATTACTTATATTAAGAAAACCTCACAATTTGTCATTTTTTTACCCTCAGGCATCATAGTGTCTTGGATCTGGAAAACCCGGATTTATCCGGGAATGTAAAATTTTAGGGAATTGCAGGGGATCTGCGCCATAAACTGGGAGTCTCTGAATCTGCACGAAAGAATCGGCTGAGTGGTGGAATAATTTCCTCATACATTCATAGCTAGAATAGCGGCGAATTTTATAGGCTTTTGGAAGAAAATCCCGGGTTAATGGAATAAAAACTTCAGTTTTTTCAAAGAATGGGTTTTTGAAAACCAGGGAATATCAGGGAATGAGCACGGTGAAGAATTCTTGACAGCATGTCCGAAGACCTCCATGAAGCCTGAGATAGCAGAACCAGGTTTCAGAGGGTCCCAATGCACTAAAGTCTGTACACCAGTAGTTAGTAGAGCTAGAAATTCTTCATTTATTCACCAACCAAAATTTGGAGCGGTGGGAATTTGGAGATCGGCAAAAAGGCAAGCGAGAGAACAGCCTTCACGACAAGGAATCTATCAGTAATGACATTTTACCCACACTCCCAGTATTTTTGATCCCTGACGGAAACATTTTCCAACTTCCCGGTCACAAACTTGGGAGTTATTTCGCGATCCGTAATGACAACGTTACGGCGACATGCGACAGTCGGTCGCGAATATAAACCATAAATACATCCGCGGTTGTTGTATTAAACGATTGCCTCCTCCGAAAAGCCATGCAAATGTCACCATGCATTAACCGTTGTTTTTACGCCCTCCCCCCTCTCACCCTCTGCTCCAACCCGAGTGTAAATTACCCCGCCCTACCCCTTGGCTCCTTCGCTTACTTACGGTTACACTGCTAAGCCTGGAAACTGGGAGACAGCCAAAATAATCTACATTCCAGGGAGCTCAAAAAAAGTTATTTTGATAATAATACGCGTGAATTATTTCGCCCACCATCCTCGTGACTAGTCAAGACTGGTGTCGTTGAAACGAACCAAGTTTTGCAAGAGCAATTGTTTCTTCTGGTTAGTGATATTACTTACGCTCGAGATGGCGTGTGCAAGTTCACGAGATTTCAGCGAGATGATAATTTTCAGGAAATTTTTTTGTTCTGAGTTTTAATTAAAAGCTCCGTCCTACCCGTTAGCAACTTTTTTTGCACACCGTGTACCTCCATTTGGAACTGTCAAACAACTTACGTTTGAGGTCCTGAACAGTTTCCATGTCGCCCATCCGTTTCGGAAGGATCGGCTGGCCCCGCGTATAGCTTTAACAGGAGTTTCACTTAGTCTTACGGCTGCTACTTTTTGTTGATCAGTTTCGTGTCTCAATATGCGCACATCGTATAATAACGTTGCTTTCTATGAGTTCGTCGGCTGGCGTAATAGTGCACCAGATCGTAGTGTGGGGGGACCTCTTCCGTGATCCTTTAGAATCATCAGGAGCAAAAGAAAACAAAGGTGGTGTTTGCATTTCGGGTACGTTGGACTTTCTTGATGGTGTTGGTCGGTATGGACGATTTTTATTGTCGATTTTGTCGGAAATGGTGTATTATGGAAAAAAGTCATTCCATCAACACAACAAGTCTACAAGTATACAGGGTTATTCAAAAGTCACGCACCACTGGCCATGAGGGGGGTGGCCGTTTGAAATTTTTGAGTTGCCCCCCGCCCCCTTCCCCCTAAGGGGATAAAAAATTGGAAAGTATCCAAACACGTTCCCCCCTCGATAGGAGGAAAAACGTCTTAAACCGCAAATTGATATCATAATTAGAACTAAAAGTTATGACCAGTGGTGCGTGACTTTTGAATAACTCTGTATTCGTCGTCTCCCGCACGAAGGAACGTAACTCCATTCCAAGGTTGCCAAGTTGAATCAAACAATTAATCTAATTTTCAAAATGTACGTTAGCAATTTCTATCCAAAATGTGTCTGTTTTTTTGTTTGGATTCTTGAGTAAAATAAGGGAAATTTTCAGTTTGAAACACCCAAGATTCTCTTGACTAAAAGGCAATTTGCGAGGGGAAATTTGGCAACATTGAAATGGAGTTACGTTCTTTTGTCAGGGAGACGACGTATTATGAGTTGATTTCTGCATAAAAATTGGACGTTATGGTCCGTATTTCATACATCGAATTTCGGATTTTGCTGGAATATCGACGCCGCGTCGTGTCGACTTACGTCACGGGATAAACAATCCTCAAGATGCAAATACCCCCTTGTTTTTCTCCATGCATCTGAAGGGATTTCCCCTTTCCTCCAGCCTATTCCGGTTTCCGTTGCCACGTTCCTATTCCGGTCGGGGAGATGGACAGGGAATCCTGGACGGGAGCGCCCTCAAATCTAATCTCGCCGGGCGACAAGTTATTTTGAACGGCGTGACAGCGAGCGGCCCCGGCTTATCACTTGTCGCGTCCCATCCCACCGCGTCGCGTCACGTCGCGCAGTTTAATATTCACCCGAAATAAATTGCGCTAAGCGTCGCCGGTTATTAAATTTCGGTCAACACTTACGGATAAATTAAGGGGCTCCGGGGAGGGGGGGGGGGCATTGTGCCGCGTTTGTCACGTAACACGGAGGCGCAAGAGGGGCTTCGCGACAATTCACAAATTGAGCCCGCCGAGAGGGCGCTTGACGATTGAACCTAGGAGCTTTGCCGGGTCGAGCCTGCTTTTGGTAATTTTTTCGAAATGGGATTGTAGCATTGGACGTATTTCTGTCCAACGGAACTAAGCGCCAATTCGAGTTCCTTTTGAGGAAATTAGAATGCCGGATAGCGCGTTCCGTCAAATGGAACTAAGCGCCAATTCGAGTTCCTTTTGAGGAAATTAGAATGCCGGATAGCGCGTTCCGTCAAATGGAACTAAGCGCCAATTCGAGTTCCTTTTGAGGAAATTAGAATGCCGGATAGCGCGTTCCGTCAAATGGAACTAAGCGCCATGGAAAAGCATTGCGAGTATAGGACGGAATGAGCCCGACGCCCGATTCCGCTGCCAATCCAAGCCCCCCCTCTACCTTCCTCCCCCTATGGCACGTAGTTCCGTTTGACAGAAATACGTCCAATTGATAGGCTTGGAGGACAAGACACGTAAGTGCAGTTTTTCGCTTTTTCGAGAAATACATGTTGGAAGTTTTGAAATTGCACGGACCCTTATGGCGGAAAGAAAGGTCAAACTGTCTTTTTGATGTTTCAAAAGAGGAGTGCAGTAAATGCCTAATCACCCGCCCGCCCGGATGCGCGAAAATGTGGAAAAGCCCCAACATTTTGAGGCGCCCAAAGTTGAACATCCAAGAAAAACAAACGAAAAATGTCATCTTTTTTAAGTTGTCGGGAAATTTTGTGGAAAACTAATGGGAAAAATGTGGACTTCCGGCTGACGGGCGCATAAAAATGTGGAAGCTCGGAAGATTCTGCAGCCCTGCTTAAAAATTGAAATTTGGGAGCAAATTTTTCACACAACACAATATGCACTCAGACCAGTTTCAAGTACTCGAAATAATCAATATCTTAATTTTTTCAAAAACTCCACTTCTGCGCCGTGTCCTCCAAGCTCCGCAATTGATGCGTTTAATTGAATAAGTAATAGTCAAGACACATCTCCCCGAAAAATGAAAATACTTAAAAGACTTCAAAAATTACATCGTAGGTTCAGAAATACCGTCAGTTGAACCTTTTCCCCAAGACACTTGGAAGGCTGTGTCCTAAGTATTTGCCCTCTCTGCATAAAAAAGGGTTTTCTCACAGGATTCTCTCCACCTGTTGTGCAGCCATAAGTAAATACCATCTGAAGACTAATAGTTCGGACCCTGTAAAACGTTCAGATTCCAGAGAAAGTTCTAATTCAGATCAAGAACCCGATGTTGGGCAATTTACGGTCGCTGCGAAGCGAGTATTCACCGAATGGCGTTAGTGACAAGTTTTTCTAACGGTGGTTGTTGCATTGTCGCAATAATTTTAAAAGCAGCTCCGGCCAAGTGCGATGTGTCACAATTCTTCGGGACAAGTTGCGGAGTAACAATATATCGCCTCATTTCGGAGCGGTCCGAGCCCTTGCGAACGAGACTTGAATTGCGCTATTACACGAAACAGCGTCACGGACATCACGTTCACCTGACGCCGCGGTCTCAAAGTCGATCGGACGTGGACGTCGCGTCGCGGCCAGGCGTCGCGTCGCGTCGGCCAAAAGTAGAGGATCTGATAAGCCGCGAGGGGACTAAATCAAACGCGCGTGTGTGTAAATGTTCGCCGAGATGTAAGCACTTACTCACACGCTCGCACGTTCCACTGGCGCGAGACAAAATCCTCTCGGCGCGCGAAAGAATGAAATTTTATTAGCGCCAGCAGCATCCCTCGTATTCGCGCTCGCTCTCCACTGCGCCACTTGTCAGCTTTCGCGAAAAAAGGAGAATATAGTTTCGTAACAGAATAACACGTATCGCCTCTTAGGCCAATGGGTCAGTTGCGATGGTCAAACAATCGTGCTTCGATGCTTGACTCTTGCAGAATAGCTAAAATATTAAGATCAGTCCAAACAGCCTCAACGTTCAATATTCACGGAGGTATATTAAAAATTCGGTTTGTGACGTCATCCGCTGCAGTTATCACACCCTTGGTTCCTCACTGGAAAAAAAAAGAAAACGCATTGGATCTAGTGTCCAGACTCTTGAAAACATTGGCAATAAAAAATACTCTTGATACAATCAGATTTTTGCTTAAATCTACAGGAAATTCGCTCAAATTAAGAGGCTTGATTCTTGACCAAGCTTAAATCTGATTGAATCATGAGTCCTTTTTCTTGTCAATGTTTTCAAAAGTCTGGACTCCAGATCCAATGTGTTTTTTTTTTCCAGTGAAGTATTGCGCTTTGAAAAATTCGGTTTGTGACGTCATCCGCCGCAATTATCACACCCTTGGTTTCCTCCCAATATTTTTAAAATCAAAACAAAATTCTCTTTGATTCTAAGAAACTTTTTTGAGGCGAAGGAAATGTATATATTTTCTCACTTTTTACTTATTTTTAGTGGAAAAATTGGTTCAATTTGTTTTTTCTTAATTTCAAGAAATGTCAATTTTTCATGATTAAAATTTTAATTTCTTTGATTTTACAAAAAATAATTTGAATTCAAAGTAATTCTTTCACTAAAAAACATTTTCTCCGAATCAGAGAAATTTTTTTCCTTTTTTTTACTTAAACGAAGATAGTTGTTTCGAACATTATTTTCTCTGCGGAATTTATTTCGCAAAATCTGGACGCGGTGCGCGGTTTGAGATTTTCGAGGCGCCTGCACGCGAGTTTTAAGCTTACGACTTCATTTTATGCCTTCCGCCGTCTTACACCCCCCCCCCCTCCCTCACCTCTCGAGCCGCGTCGAGAGCGTCACCCGCAGTCGCCCCTCTCCCTTTTTTCCGGATTTGCACGTCCACTGGTGTGATTGTGTGCATTTGAGAATTTAGGTGGAGTAGATAAATTTCCCGGATCCATTCGTCGCGTCTTGGCGATAAATAAATATACGGCGCGTCGAGATTTATTGGATCCGGCTGTATTCAATGAACTGACTTCTGCCTCGGGCGAGTGTTCCGTGCGCTTGCGCGAGCCTCAGACCCTTAGACGGCCGGTCGAGGCGCTGTAGGTCACGGATTTTGCTAGACCATGAGTTTGACTGCATTTTGAAGTAAAGAACTTATGTATTTAGCTCATCCTTAGAAGCGCATCAGGAAGCAAATGGCACTTATGGTGTTTCTAATTTGAGCCACTAATATTAGTTCCTTATTCCGAAGTGAATTTCAGTTAAGTCGCTCTCATACTTGAATGTCTTTACTTCAAAAACTGCCCGATTCAGAAAAAAATACAAATTCCTTTTTATTGCAGATAAGTTGTTTTTAGGGCC
Source organism: Bemisia tabaci (assembly GCF_918797505.1). Taxonomy (NCBI): domain Eukaryota; kingdom Metazoa; phylum Arthropoda; class Insecta; order Hemiptera; family Aleyrodidae; genus Bemisia; species Bemisia tabaci. The sequence continues at coordinate 19,064,111 of NC_092794.1, read as the reverse complement.
ACACGTCTTTTATCTCCATTGAGAAGATTGGCACGACTTCCGTTTCTTTCAAAAAGTGCCCAAGCTCAAAGTTGAAAAACGGCCTTATCTTGCCTTTAAAGAACTGAAGAATTTCAAACTTGTGGCCACACAGCTCTTTTGAGATTGAGCAGCATGCGCCAAAATGAATTCCCATTCGTCATACATTTTCGACTGAATATAAAAGTCTGGCTTTTTCCTATCAAGTCCTTCCCCTTTTATCGACTCTCATTCGCTTTCGATGGGAATCCCACGGATCAAAACTTCACGGAACTTCACTTTAATTTTCCTTTTTTTCAAGGGATCGTTCGTTTGAGATTCTCCGACGATAAATCAACTTCATTCATTCTGAAGTTAGGAAAAAAAGGAATGATACAAGAAGTTGTCATTTTGATCAACATCAACTAACATTTTTGATGCTGCTTAATTAATTCAAATTTCAGTCTTTTGACGGACATTGCTTTCATTCAGTCCATGAAGTTGGTGCATTTTCAAAAAACCTGATTTGTATTTTATTCGAACGTCGGCCTCGAATGTCATGGGATTTTCTGTGAATTGAAATTTTATTCCCTTTTTTAGTTTCTCAAATTAATATCAGTCCTGATCCGTGACATTTTCGATAAATCCATGAAATCACCTTTACATCACCCTTATTTTTAAACCTATCTCTTTATTTTTGCTCCGCGGCACTTGAAGCCCCCGGCAGAATGCTCTCGAATATACCACACCGCAACATTGTTTCCAAATTTCCCTCCATTAATCGTCACTTTAGCGCACAGAATAGATTTTGGAAACGCGCTCTAGGACGATCTGGCAAGCGATAGCCGCAAAAGCCACTGCAATGCCCTTCTGACTAATTAGCGGGCGGACGTTACCAATCTGCCGCCTGTTTCATTCAATTTTCGGTCAGCGCTCTCTCAAAGGGTCAGTGCAGGGATCGGGGGAGAAGGGCGGGGAGCGAAAATTTTCGAAACCGCGGTCAAAATTGGACGGAAGCGGAGTGAAGCAAATGGACACTAATTTGTTTGGAGTGAAGTGTGCAGTAGTGCTAATGATGAGCCGAAAGAATGGCCTCGTGCTACGCAACGCATTTCTGCATATCGATGACCGGAGTGCGAAACCACCAGTGGCGTGGCGTGCTTTGCGATATATCGATTGATCTGACATTTAAACCTATGGAAAAGAATCGATAAACAGGGTGTTTGTAACGGACACCTCCATATTCGATTCTTTCCTATGGCTTCAAATCGGGAAATATCGATAATCGATTGTTCACGCCACGCCACTGGAAACCACGTATCTTCGTTTGAGACGTTGCCGACTTGCTATTTTTTCTTTGGGCACTGAAAAAAAAATCTCGGTGTATTTACTAAGAAAATGGTAAAATTACCAAGAATTCAGGGTTCTATTTGATCCCAGTTTTTTCTTGGTATAATTACCATTTACGGAATTGGTAATTTTACCGAGAAATCTTGGTAAAATTATTGAACTTTCTCGGCAATTTTACTGGACCTTGGTAAAAACGCCAATATTTTTTATCGACTGTGGTAGAATTATCGAGATAAACTGGCAAAGTTACCGGGCATTGGTTACCAATAAAAGTGGTATTCTTACCTGTAAAAAAACAGTAAGAATACCGGTTTTTAGGTAAGCTTACCAGTCTGTCTTGGTAAAATTACCAATAATTGATAAAAAAAGTGAGATGGCAAAGGTACCAACGGACCTTGGTAAAAACGCCGAGAATTTTTTTTTCAGTGGAAAACTAGCCAACGTAATTTCTTGAAAACTTTTACGATTTTTATTTTCAGTTAGCAGAATATTCTGTGTACATTTCAAACTATAAAGTTGGCTCATTTCCTCTTCGAAAAAATATAATTTGGGGCGTATATTTTGAAACACCACCAAAGATATGCACGGTTTTGCTCTTTGGTCATTGATATGCGTGATACATGTGTAGTCGAGTACATCTTAACATTTCCCCATTTAGCGCTTTTAAGTGAAAAGAAGAGGGGGCACCTACCATCTCGGAAATAAGTAGTTGAATTGAGTAGGGGGTGTAAACTCCTCCCCTTGGACTTGCTTATTTATTGTTTAATTCATCTCTTTCGGAATACGCGTCATAATTTTTCCCATTTTTCCTACGCCTCATTCAGAATTCCTTGGGTTTGACTCCATAAACTAGAACTGATGAGGCTCGTGCTATTCTCGGTGTATTATTTGTGGGCCGCAACCATTTTTGAATTTTAAATCCGTGCCACGTCGAAGCCCATCTCATAAAGCACCGGGAATCCGTCCGAAGGAACAATAAGAAATCGTTTAGAATTGTAATCAATTCCTCGCCACCTACAGCCGACGGTTCAGATATAATAAACCCAGGCTCACGGTGTCTCGAAGGAGCCTAAAGCCACGTTGTCAAAACCCAATTAATTTTATCGTAACCAGAAAATAAATGAATTTAAAACACCGAAAGCAGATACTCGCACATAGCTTAATGCTCGGCATTATGGTTTCTACTGCACTGGAAAAAAAACTCATTGGATCTAGAGTCCAGACTCTTGAAAACATCGACAAGAAAAAATACTCTTGATTCAATCGGATTTTTGCTTGAATCAGAACGAAATCCGCTTAAATTAAGAGGCTTGGTTCTTGATTTAAGCTAGATTCTGATTGAATCAAGAGTACTTTTTCTTGTCGATGTTTTTAAGAGTCTGGACTCTAGATCCAATGTGTTTTTTTTCCAGTGTGGTGGCTCAGATAAGTTATTGTGCCGGTTTTTGGCTCTTTAGAGAATGAAATTCTCAAAAAGTAACTACATGATCTGCATTGCGATGGCGTTAGGGTTGTTCAGTCTCTTTTGTCTTGCATTTAAATCCATGGAAATGTATCGATTCTCGGAAGCGCCAGGTGCTCCGACGAGAATCGATTTTTTTTAGCATAGGTTTAAATGGAGGGTATCCAATGTTGCCAAAATGATGGATCTGCTTCTGGGTAGTCCGGCTCTAGCATTCAGAACTGAAATAAGCGCCCCTAGATGCCAAGTAAAATTACAATATTTTTCGACTTGATCGTGGTAGAAAGGTGGATTTCCATGAGGATTGGCACCTCTGGGTCAAACACAATGAGCTTGAAGCAGTCACAATAAGGCAGGAGATTGACAGCTGTAATTGGTATTTTGATGGAATACTTTGAGTCGCAGTTGCCGCTCCTATTACAGGAGAGGCTCTCAACTCGTTCTGTGGATGAGGTCTGGTCTTATTGTCACCGCGACTGGCGACACTGAGGAGATTTTCGGCCGCTTGGAGGTGTCCTATTAAATCGAAGCAAATAGGGTGGGTGGAACAAGCAAGTAATGAGGATGGCATTTCTTTGAAGTCAGTCTTCAGAGATAGAGGCCAGGTACAGGTTGCTGAACCGGAACAGAGCGTAAAGTTTCGATAGACTTTCAAAAATTCGACCCTGATCCCTGATATCTTGAGGCACCTAGCGCCCAACCGCATATTAAGTGTTAGTATTGTAATTATCAAGAGCAATATTGTTACAGCAATACTGTTATGCATATATTCCTATGGGTCTCAGGGCTCAAGTCTGAATGCACATAGTTCCATTTGGCAGAAAATATGTCCATCTGAGCCATCGAATCAAGAAATTTCGACTAGCAAGTGAGAAACTAGATCAAGAATGAGGTCCAAAACGACGCACCAGAGAGAGCTAAGTAAAAGCTTCTTCATGGGACGAAAAAAAAATGTAAACGAGGTAAGGTGATGAAATTATTGTATTCCATCCTACCTTCTTCCAAAGGCGTTCCATACCTTCATTCACACGTACCTCAAGAAACTACGGAGATGCGTATCTCGGTTGCGGTGTTTCAAAATTTCCGCTCCTATTTTATATTTTAAAAGTATACCGAACTAACATCATGGCTTGAAGTTTTCACAAATTTTTTTTTTTAGACAGAAGAAAATTCACCTAAATTTTCAAAACATTTCAGTAGTTCTCCGTAGAGGAAAATAAATTTGACAGGAAGTTTGCAACGTCGCAGATCGAGATGCGCATTTCTATAGTTTTACCATCGATTTTTAGAAGTTCCAGAATCACCTCACGACGGCAGGTCAAGGTCGAAAATCCTAGGATCTTGGGGCTCGACTAGACTCCAGCCTATACTGCCGTGCTAAGGAAGAACGCCGCATGAACATTCGAGAGTTGCAAAATTTCCCTTGATGAAACATGTATTTTCGACAACATCCATGCTTATTTCTCCTTGAAATTTTCGATATTTTCAATTAAATTGCGTATAAAACTGTCTGAAAATTTTGGAAAATAATATTCACAATTTTTCCAGTAAATAGGTTTTTATTGGAGGAAACTTGGCAACGTCTGAAGGCTCATACGGCGTTCTTCCTTAGCACGGCATTATACTAGCATGCGAATTTTGTATGAGAGTTAATCATTATCATACACATCCACCCTCACAAGAACGAGGATGCAGCTGAAGGAAATTTGGTTCCCAAGAACTCCGCCGCGCCAAGGAAGAACGCCGTATGAACCTTCGAGAGTTGCCGAATGTCCTTCGTTAGAGTGCTTGGTTTTGAGGAGTGGTTTGGATGTTTTTTCTTGACATTTTCAGGTAGTTTAGAGCCAATTACGAGTAAAATTCTCAAAAAAAAAACTTGAAGGAAAATACTCACAAATTTCCCGGACAATTAAAATCTTATTGAGGGAATTTTGAAACGTCTGAAGGCTCATGCGGCGTTTTTCCGTAGCAGGGCAGAACCAGGCTCGCATTAACCTAAAAACATATTCGCCGCGACCGTTCGCTCAGCATGCATTTTATATGGAGTGCGGCCCCAAATATTTACAGCTCACCTTGTGTTTGTTTTGTTTACAGGGGGCTTATGTTTACGTTTTCTCCATCCTCGAGGAAGGAAGGCGCTCACCCTTCCTCATCCTCCCTGCTCCTCGACCACAAAGCTCCCATTTACATAAATATGCTCTCGCTGGGATTAGCTGCGGCGTCATTTTCGCTCCCGCTAAAATTTAACGCTTGTAAACGCCCTTTCAAATCACATTCCTAATCTACCGCGCTAAGGAAAAACGTCGTATGAACGTTCGAGAGTTGCCAAATTTCCAGCAGAAATACGTTCAAATACAGTCAATGGAGTAACGCCGATGGAGAAGCTAATAAAATTTTAAAGCTTGAAAATCAACATTGTTCATGTTTTCCTCAAACGTGTACCTACCCTCTGTGCAACCAAGAGAAGGTCGGAGAATGAATCCATTTTTGGAGTCTTGCGTAATTTTATCCGACTAGCTTCAAATCTTTAAAAAGTCCCTCCTTCCCTATCTTTTCACTCGCTCAACTCCCCGCAAGAATCCCTCCAAGTGACTGTTCATTTCGGTAATTCGAGTTGTTAATAAAGATATATCTGGTCCGTTACGCGGAAAGGAGTAAACTCGGGAGCGAACAAATGCGGTTTTAAGTTTCAACACAAATAGGAAAGTGGGAAGCCTAACACACGTCGAAATTCCCTCCGTTTTTTTGGAACCTGCATCTCCAAACAAACAGCCCAACCGAATCAAAACTTCCCCTAAAACCTGAATGCCCTGTATCGAATGACGTGTTTCAATCTTTTGAGGCGACCGGCATTGTAAGTGCGCCTTGCTGTGCTCTCCTCTCTGAAAAACGTCTTTTGTCAGCTTTCTTAAGCAAAGAGAGTTCGATGGAGGGGTTGTTAAATTACCCCTCAGATGGGTCAGATCGATCAGTTTACCACATAGTTTGTGTTAAGCACCAACGAAGTTGATGTACAGGCTTGGTAGATTTTCAAGCGAACTTGTACTGTTCCGATACTGTAACCTCTTGGGTGGAAATAAAGTCTGGGTAAAATATCTTATCTAAAATTTGAAGATAATTTGACTTAGTTAAACGGAATCTGATAGATTTTTCAAAAATCAAAGGAGGGGGGGGGGGGTTAGAATGAGGAATTTGATTCAGGTATAGTGAAAAGACTGATTAGGGTTCATTGTTTTATTTTTTGGCGCTTCTCTCCTGGAATTTGCAAAAAATTATCAGTTGAGTTCGTCGACTCAAAAACTTATAAATCGGGCCTATTTCGGAAAATTCTAAGACCCTCCTCCTCCCAAAGTCACCCTTGGAAAATTCGTACTTTAAGGTGACAATCTGACGATGTTGTCAAGAGCTAAATCAATGTTGCCAGATAGTGTGAAAACCCGTTAATATTTTACATTAAGCTAAATGGGGCAATGTGCTGAATTTTCAGAACAACCTGGCAGCAAGGGGCTAAATTTTCCACGCTCTTGATTTCCAATTTTTCCCCGTGCCTCCTGGAACGCCATTTGTGACTCGGAGCGCGGCTGCTATGATCTGATGCCGCTCATACATGTTTCATGCGATTCCCGGTTATGTTTCGAAATAAATCGGCGTCCATTTTTCCCGTATTTTTGACGCGATGGGGAAGGGAGTTAAATGGAGCACTTTAGTCTTAAGCACAGGAATGAGTTCAAAGCTGCCGCCTCGCTTTCTGAAGATAACACGTTTGCCACGTTGATTGACGAGTGTACGATATTCAACACGATTTTTCTTTGAGGGAAACGATTTTCTCAGACGACCTCGGAAACAGGACATAAGGAAGAATATCTTAGATCAGTGATTCGAACGGAAAAATGTGTTCTCACATTTTCCCCTCGCTCATTTTACTTAATTCGAGTCCAAATTGAGAAAAAATGTTCGGCAACAGATTAAGAAAAAGTTACGGTCTGTATAGACATACCGTCCGTTCCGGGCTCAAAGGTCGAAAATTCTGGGTGCTGGAGCCGTGGCTTCGATTGCTCCGGGTGCTACACCCAGAACTTTCGGCCTCTGAGCCCGGAATGCGGACGGTATGTCTATATAGTTCGTAGGTACGGCTTCCATTGCCGGAGTTTTTTTTTTCTTTCTTTCTTTCTTTCAGTGTCGGTCTACATGGTAAACGAAGTTTTTCCCGTTCCAACGACCGAATTTTTCAGTCATGGGAACCGAAATTTGGATAGCTACTCCAAATATCTCCCCCTCCACCTCATTCCCCTCCTTCACCTACTCCCATTCCAACTCACAATCCCATAACCGCATTTAGAAAAGAAACTTTGGTCGTCGAAGCCGTACTTTCGAGCTATAAAGACAGTCGTCCGCGTTCCAGGCTCAGAGGCCGAAAGTTCCGGGCGTAGCAACCGGAGCAATCGAAGCTACGGCTCCAGTACCCGGAACTTTCGGCCTCTGAGCTCGGATCGAACGGTTTGTCTATGTAGCCCGTAACTTTTTTTTCAGTGAAGTCAACCACCTGTTTCTTCCAGGATTCGGGTATTTCTTAATCTTTCCGGCTCATGAAGTTATCTTGGATTCGTTGATGACGTCACCCGCTACAACGCATGACGTCAAGTGCTAAAGCTTTTAGTTACATAAATGCGTATGTATAAGCCGCATTTACGGCGCGCTAGGGCGCTCTGCGACGCCTACCCTTCACAGGAATTTGTCATGGTAGAGATCCTCCGGAAGCTGGCATCTCTCCATCTCTTCACGGATGCTAGTGTATAGCTTAGTGTTTGGTGTTTTTAGTGTTTTAGTTACTTGAATTCGACAATTTAAAGGAATTATTCCATTGTGTTCAAGTTGCTTTATCTTGCTTGGTCCTAATTTCTGGATGTGTTTTCTGTTTCAGCGATGCGGACCCTGCGGTGGGATCGGGACGGGATCCGTCGGTGACGGCCGGGAGTCCCCGCGGACTAGCTCGCTTGGCTGCGGCCGGGGCCGGGCCATGATCGGACGTTGATAGTGACGCTAAGTGTGACAGGAGGCGCGACCCGTCACCCGCGACAGCCCCGCCGCCGGGGTCACAGTCGGCGACAGTCGGTGACAGTGATGGTGAAAGAGCCCCAGCCGGGCCCACCATGAAGTCCCTCCTCGTTTTCATTCTCACGGCCTTCATCCTCTCCTCGTCCGCTGACATCGTCCAAGGTAAGATCCAGCTCTTCCCTTTGCCATTGGCCCAAGTGCAAAACCACGTATCTCTCCGATTAGGATTCAAAATGTCCGTCCCTGCTTTATTTTTTGAAGAGAGGCAAGCTTATTTGAAAGCTTGAAATTTATACAGAACTATAGCTGCTTCAGCTCTCTTCCCTCGCCTCCGCGCGTAGCCAGGCAGGGGCTCCGCTCCAGGAAAGCTTTTAAGAGCGGATATCGAGAGTTTCGGATTTTTGGTATCATTTGGACATCAACAGCTCACTGGAAAAAAAAAAAAAAAAAAAAAAAAAAAAAAAAAAACACATTGAATCTAGAGTCCAGACTCTTAAAAACATCATGATTCAATCAGAATCTTAAGCTTAAATCAAGAACCAAGCCTCTTAATTTAAGCAGATTTTGTTTTGATCAATGGAAAAAAAACACATTGGATCTAGAGCCCAGGCTCTTGAAAACATCGACAAGAAAAAATACTCTTGATTCAATTGGATTTTTGCTTTAATCAAGAACCAAGCCTCTTAATTTGAGCGGATTTCCTTTTGATTTAAGCAAAAATCTGATTGAATCAAGAGTATTTTTTCTTGTCAATGTTTTCAAGAGTCTGGACTCAAGATCCAATGTGTTTTTTTTTCCAGTGCTTTTGTTTGCAATAAAAATCAAGGAAATCGACCCAGCGGTTCCTCAGAATTAAGGATCCACAAAGGAAGTGTAGCCATCCACTTCCTCCAATAGGATCGCTACATTTTCTCTTTGTCCTCTTTGCCTATCAATTTCAATACGGGACCAAAATTGTGCGGGAGTCCAGGGCCCTATAGAAATCGTCCCTGGTCTAGACGAAGTGGATTACATTTTGCAACAAGGAACCACTATTTCTGGCCCATTTCAGAAACAACTTACATGCCATTGGTTTCCCTATGCCTATATGTGCTTTTATGGGAGAACCAGAGATAGTGGTTCCTTATTGCAAAATGTAATCCAAGTTTAGACTCGATGGTTTACAAGTGCAAAAGATATTTGACAACTGTAGAATACGGACCACATACGGCACCCATTGCTACCATTTCAGTTTCGGCGGGAGCATATACGCACGATCGGGATGGAGAGAGTGTGATAAGGGTGGGGGGGGGGGGTGGAATCCTGTCCCCGGAATGGACGTTGACAAGGGGCCACTTAGGCTGGGTACACATCCTCCACAGACCACGACTCGGAGTCGAGAGCTTGTCTTGCGGTGTCCACGTAATTTGATGATCGGCGCAATATCGTGTTGAGGAAAACCTAAAACCTCCCGTTGCCAGCTTTCAGGGGCCTCTGCCCGGTGAAAACGATAATCATTGAGTTTCAAACATGCGAACGGGTCACTCCGTCAATCTTCCTTCGTGCCTCCTGTTGGGGTTCCTCAAACAGCAGTCCGCACTTTTGAAATAATTGACAGGACTCTTGATTCAATCGGATTTGTGCTTGAATCAAAAAGAAATTCGCCGTGTCAAGTATCGTTTCTTGTCAAAATTTTTGAAAGCCTACACGGAGAAAAAAACTTCGTGCGTGGGACCCGAAGTTTAGGTCATACAGGGTGTTCGTAAAGTCCCCTCCCCCCCTCTAACTTTTGACCTAATTGAGGTAGAGATTTGAAACTTGGAGGGTGTTCCTGGATCAAAGGGAGCTACTTTTTGACCCCCCCAAAATTTTGGGGGGCCCCATTTTGGGGGGGTTACGGACCCTAACTTTTAATTTTCAAATGAGAAGACCCCCTTTGTGATACCTCGTTCGAAAGAGCATAAAAAAAGAAAATTTTTCGCGCAAACCGGAAGTCATTATCTCAAACCGTTTCAAAATGGCGGCCGGTCAAAGTTCCAAATGGCCGAAAATTGGCACCTCTGCTATTTGCACATGGATTTGCTTGAAACTCGGTATCTGGGGGTATTTTGGCACGAGAAAAACGAATTTAACGTTAGATTTTCAAAAAAACCCTAATTTTTCAAAATGGCGACCCGTTTAGGCTCAAAAAGGCCGAAAATTTGACAAACTCGATTTTTTTGCCAATGGATTCACCTGAAATTCGGTATCTGGGGGTATTTTGACCCGAGAATAACGAATTCAACGTTAGATTTTTAAACAAACCCTAATTTTTCAAAATGGCCGCCGATTAAAGTTCAAAATGGTCAACAATTGGCAACCTCGACTTTTTGCCGATATATTCGCCTGAAACTCGGTGAAATAACGTCGAATTCGTTTGTTTCCCACCCAGATACCCTCAAACACTGAGTTTGAGGCGAATCTATCGGCAAAAAGTCGAGGTTGCCAATCGTTGACCATTTTGAACTTTAATCGGCGGCCATTTTGAAAAATTAGGGTTTGTTTAAAAATCTAACGTTGAATTCGTTATTCTCGGGTCAAAATACCCCCAGATACCGAATTTCAGGTGAATCCATTGGCAAAAAAATCGAGTTTGTCAAATTTTCGGCCTTTTTGAGCCGAAACGGGTCGCCATTTTGAAAAATTAGGGTTTTTTTGAAAATCTAACGTTAAATTCGTTTTTCTCGTGCCAAAATACCCCCAGATACCGAGTTTCAAGCAAATCCATGTGCAAATAGCAGAGGTGCCAATTTTCGGCCATTTGGAACTTTGACCGGCCGCCATTTTGAAACGGTTTGAGATAATGACTTCCGGTTTGCGCGAAAAATTTTCTTTTTTTATGCTCTTTCGAACGAGGTATCACAAAGGGGGTCTTCTCATTTGAAAATTAAAAGTTAGGGTCCGTAACCCCCCCAAAATGGGGCCCCCAAAATTTTGGGGGGGTCAAAAAGTAGCTCCCTTTGATCCAGGAACACCCTCCAAGTTTCAAATCTCTACCTCAATTAGGTCAAAAGTTAGAGGGGGGGGAGGGGACTTTACGAACACCCTGTATGGATCTCTGAAGTTATCGAATTGAGCATCCGAACACTTAAGGTTCAGCTGCTGAGGTTTGGATCACACATCTGAAACTTCAGTTCTTACATCTGAAGTACTTCGGTTTTCACATCCGAAAAACTTTTGTTCTCACATCTGAAGTACTTCAGATGTAAAAACTGAAGTTTCAGATGTGTGATTCGAACCTTGACAGCTAGACCTAAAGTGTCCAGATGCTCAATCGGAAAACTTCAGAGATCCATATGACCTAAACTTCGGGTCCCACGCACGAGGTTTTTTTCTCCGTGCGCAAACCTTACACTTCAGTATTTCGATCAACGAAGGAACGAGCAGGATAGAGGCGGATCCAGCAATTCGGCAACACCGGACTTCCTCCATTTAAACCTATGCTGAATAATCGATTCTTGTAGGAAATGTAAGAGCACCCGGCCCCTCCAAAAATCGATACATTTCCGAAGGTTTAAACGGAGAAAAGACAATGTTGCCAATTTGCTAAATCCGCCAATAGCTGTAAGGAGCCTCAAAGCTTAATAGTTCGACTTCGAAATTTGTGCTCGCATCGCGACACAACAGTACGTCATCAGATTGAATCGTCATTTTTGTCCATCAAATCGATACTTGTACCCAGATGTTTTGGAGTCAGAACCGACAACAGGGAGAAACCTTTGAAGGGTTTGGGAAGCTTGAAAACTTGACCGTAAAACCGCGTTATGAGCAAGCTAAAATCAAGAAGCTGCTGGAAGAGAAATGGGCAGGAGGGAGGGGTCGACTCCTAGGGTCTGGGCAAAAATGAATTTATTCGACGGTAAATGATTCTTGGTGGTCATTACGCCGCAGGCGCCAAATTTAAAGCTGCCTCTGTTGGATGATCGTGTTTCTCGGTGGGAAAATCGTGGTTTCTTGGCATAATTTGGAGAGCGGCGCCACGATGTTATTCGAGGGTCACTTCATTACGCCTTTCGGGCACTCAAGAATGTCAACTATGCATCCCTTTCGGGCAAAAAGGAGACACCAAGCTGGCGGATAAGATGTAAAGAGAGGTAAAGAGGGGTGAAGGGGAAGGGTGAGTCTTTACACGTTCCACGGAAGGGTGATCGCCGTTTTCAACACACTTACTCATAACAACTTCAACTTCACGGAAAAAAATAAAATTCCTGATTTAACAATTTCGTAGTTGAAAAAGTGTCCGACATGTTCCAATGTAGATTTTACATAAAAAAATGCTAATTTTACCACCCCCGTGAATTTTTCTCGAGAAATTTCATGAAATATTTCACTGAAATTTGCAATCTTTCACTTCTTTCTTACGTTTCATGCCACCCTGTTCCTATGCGCCTGGCAAATCGCGCAAAATCAAGTGAAAGTGGCAAACACGGTTTGATCTTCCACAAGAGGCAGTAAAGGGTTATAGGTAATACCCCAGATGCTCCCAGCCGCAGAATGTGTCGCTAATCTGCGCTCTCCCCTCCAGTTTGTAAAATGTCCCCTTGCCTCTTGATTAACTAATGAGTGAATCGAAATGGGCGTGTACAAGTTCTACTAAAATTTCGATGTAACGTGGGAGCTTTTAGGCTAGAAAATCGATCCGAATATTCAATTTGTCGTTACCAAAGCAGATACAATTAAGCATTAAGGAAGTTCTACTGGAAACTATTTTTACGAGGAACTGTTAAAACTGCTGCGTTGCTAGGAGGAAAAGAGGGTGAAAATGCCGAAAAAGTTGCTTTACGTAATTTATGAACGCACCCTCACAACGTTTAAACCGTTCGTTCTTTATGAACATCTCGAATTTTCTTCCGCTTTCTTCCCTTCCAAACCAAGCGAATTTTCGCGTCGATCCGATCGTCTTGGATCGGATGAAATGGATTTAGTGAGAACGAAAACACACCAACTCGGAAAAATGAAAATAACCAAGACACATATAAAACTGCACCGTAGATAAAGAAATTAGTGGGAGAAAAGTATTTCGGTGCCGAAAGATGAGCACTTAGGGGCATTTTAAAAGTCCAAGTTGGAACAGATGCGCTAACCCCAATGACTTTTATAAAAATTGACTGTCTTTACTGAAAATTGAGCATTTTCGAGTTACCGAGTTGGTGTGTTTTCAATCTCTCTGATAATTCAATTTATGACAGCGGTGCCATCAGAGGGGTGGCAAACCCATCCACCAGTACAAACCAATGACGCCCGCCATATTAATAGAACTCTTAGCATTTCATCGGGTACGGGTTGAATCCCAACGATGACCCCGTTGACCACCAACTATCCGTTCGGTGAGCCCCGAAAAGGAAGATCGGGCTCACGAGAAGAAACCGATTCACCGGGTGGATACTCACGCACGCTTCATTCCGCTGTGCTAAAGAAGAAGAGCGTATGAACATTCGAGAGTTGCACAATATCCTCCGATGAAATGTTTATTTTTGAGGAACGCCTGATTATTTCTCCTTTAAATCTTTCAGACGTTTTGGTGAAATTGTGAACAAAATTATTTGAAAAATTAAAGCATTGTGTCTAGTTTTTTAAAAACCGGGATTAATCAGGGAATGAAAATTCACCGGGAAAATCAGGGGAAATTGAGGGAATCTGTTCCAGAAACCGGGAATCTCTTCTCCAAGCACCCAGAGATCATTTCGTTTTCAAATGTGGCGGTCTAATCTGACGTGCGCCAAAGAAATGGCTGTAAGATTAATTAAAATCGATTTTCATATCTGAAACTTTGGAAAATTATATTTTTTTCCCCAAGAAAATCCCAGGAAGTGGGAGAAAACTTCGATTTCTCATCGGGGAGTGAGCTCCTGAAAATCAGGGAAAATCAGGGAATGAGCTTTGTCAAGAAAACTAGACACCATGAATTAAAAGGATAATATTCACAAGTTTACCAGGAAATTCGTGTTTTATCAAAGAAAATTTGGCAACGCCCGAAGGTTCATACGGCGTGTTTCCCTAGCACGGTAGTCGGTAGTACCACATCCGATCCTACGCGAAAACACGCCTGCTGTGCACTACCGTCGAAATGACTCATTTTTCTCCCGAACCCGAGGAGATCGGCTCTGCATTTCCATAGCCCTGCATGTAGACAGGGTCCTGACCCGTCGTGAGGGATCCCTCACGAATCCGTCCGAAACTCGCCTCGTAATTGGTTGCCATATCAACCATGAAATCTCCCGTCTATGGAATATTGAATGGCAGCGGAATAGACATCCCCCCCCCCCCTCGTTTCCTCCCAGCGGCTGACCGCAAGTCCCTCAGCCGCGAAAGGAAGGAGGCGGGGATGGGACGCGGCGTATTCGATATTGATGAACCGAACTGCGATGAGGATGAGCCCGGGCGATGGCTTTATGCGCTTTATCCCCGTTATCCCTTCGGCGGCGGCGGCGGTGGCGCTTGGAGGGATCGTGGTTACCGGGGGCTTTCTTTCGCGGCTTTGCGTCTCTTTTCGCTGAGTCGGCGGGACTCAGCGAAATTTTGAAGGGATATTGAAGGGAGGGATTTGTCCCCGCTCGTCCCTCGTTTATTTGATCAGCTTTGCGTCCCCCCACCCCTCCCCCCCATTCGCGAACTTGCAGGCCTTACGTGTGATAACTTCGTTCCTGCCTTGCGAAAGCGTATTTGCAAGGGAGAAGGGAGGTTAATAGAGACATTCTTCATGGACAGTCTTCAGGTGAAGCTGAGTGTCAGGAGATGCGATTAAGAAGAATTTCCCGGCCGTGAAAATTTCAGGACAGTTGTACCTCATACTGGAGTGAATTATTCTACAAATTGAGATCAGTCTAAAAAAAATCGGGCGAGGTGGGGCTTCAGTTGCCATAAATGACCCCCTCGCCGAAAAAAAGCTCCATAAAACCATTAAATCGCATTATTTCTCACGGTGTCTCGATAGCCGAATGCAAAAATCTGTGTTTTTTGGCAACTGGGAGTGCTTTTCTTGATGTTCACCTCAAATGTTTCTCTCACGACCAACCTCAATTTAAACCCGTTCAGGAGGATCTTGCTTGATATCAAAAGAAAGTACATCATTCTTTCAGTTCTAATACTTGAGCCTTCAACTCTCTAGAATGTATACTTTATGACGGTTTTTGATACGTATCTCCTATAGCTCAGTTTTCACCTGCAGTCTGTTCATGAAATCCTGGTTTGAATTTCATTATAACGCCTGGATGCAACTATTCGAGCTTTGCGGATGTCCGTGTTGCATACGCACGGTAATGAAGGCGTTTTCACTCACCAAGCTCTCATCGCTTTACCCGTGGCGTATCGGCCGGTAGTACTGCGGAGATTAAGAATGCAGAGCGCCTTCAATTATTCGTTTATACTTCAAAGAAATTACCAATGCACAACTAGTTCCACTTGGTAATTGATTAAAAAATCAAGTCACAAGCTAAAATAATTAATATTGAATTTGGCAATATAATGTACTAATTGCACTTAGGTATAGTGAAGGATTATCGTTTGTGCTTCAGTTTTGATTTCGCATTGTGCTCAGTAAAATTTGTAAAGCAACTGTCCGTGTCTAAGACGTATTTTTGTAGTATGAACGAAGAATTGAAGGCGCTCTGTTCTTTTGGACTCTTTCAATGACTGTCACCGAAGCTTTCATTCTGTTGAACCGGTCACATCAAGATCAGGAAATGGGACAAAGAATCTGTTATGTGAAGTAAATATGAAACATATAGGTCGTGAGCCAAAAGCAGCGTCAACTAAAAGGCACAATTAAACAAATGGATATTGTGCTTGGAAAACAGTCACGTAGACTGAAAAGGTTGCGAAGAGTATCGCAGATGCAAAGCCGGAGTTTTTTTCTTCGTTTTGTTGAAGTGAATGGAAAGAAGAAAACTTCTTTAGCCGTACGAAACAGGAGTGAGATTTTGAAAAGGAACGTAAAATGATACTGGCTAAATGTACTTACAGGGATTTAAATAAGTTTATAGAGACGGGAAGTGGGGAAGCAGTGAAGGAGGGAGTAAAAATGTGCCGGTAAACAGGAGCCAAGAAACTCCTTGGCTGTTGCAAAATTGTACATCGTTAATTAAGTTTGCGCTTTGCGAAACCTCTCACAACAATTATTTAGAAAAGTAAAAATAACTTCTATTTTGGCGCAAGAAATCAAAAACTCGTGGACCTTGAAGTTTGATAAGAGGATAGCTTTCTGTAATCAGATTTTTTCACCTAAAATTTCCCCTCTCTCAGGATCTATTCGGTGCTTTGTGGAATTTTTTTTTTTTGTTTGATTCCAAGTAGTTTTCTTCACACTTGAAGACAGGCGTTTTTAAAATTTTCGATTTACAAAATTTTTATGGGTTAACAAAGTTTGTGCAAATGTAAACCAAAATTTGAAGTGGCATGATCCCCCCCCCCCCCGAATTTCGGAAAAACCCTTGTTTTATCGGTCTAGAGACTATATAAAATCTAACAAGAAAAGTTGTTGAACAAATACCCAGTAAATTCTGAGAAAAGAGACATGAAAGTTGACTAAATTACTGTGGGCCGGCATAGGTCTTCCCAAGGGTGGCAAAATTTTATGAAAAATAAAATTGTGAAGTTTCACGTGAATTATATCACGAAATTTCAGAAATTTATGGAAGAGGTTGAAAAACACCGGCTCCTCTTCATGTTTCACAGAATTCAAAAATAGTGACTTTCCTTCTTACGTGTGTGTTTGAGTGCAGGTTGCATACTCTAGCCTCTGGGAAATATATGAAATACTCCTCAGCCCCGTGAAATGTCAAGAAATATTTTACAGAAATTTTCCAATCTTTCATTTCTTTTTTACGTTTCAGAACCCTAACCCCCTTAATCCAGGTCCATTTGACAGCGCCGCCTCTCGACGTCTCTCGGCCGCGCCGGAGTTAAGCGGGATTAATTCAGTGCGAGAGGTAGTCGTGATGCTGTGAAGAGCGCGGAAAAATAATTGGCGAAAAGCTCTCCTTCCGCCAACCGGGGCGCCACGTTCGCACTTGTAATTAAATATCACCGAAATGATACAACGTCGGCATCAACCCTTGTGCTCTCGCAACGCCCGCGCGCGGAATTTCAAGGAGTCAATTACGTCACAGTTGCCCATTCGAAAACTCCCAGGTCAATCCCTTGCTACCCAGAGAAAACAAGAGAAGCAATTTGAATTGCAGGAAATTTTAAACACACTTTATGTGAGACACAAATAAAAATAAAAAAATTTAAATAAATAAATAAAAAAAAATTTAAAAAAATGAATTTCAGGCCGAGTTGCACCGGGCACCCCTACTCGTCTCTGATTGGCTGATCCGCGTGGTGCCCACTTTCTGAGGCCCTCATGGAATATAACATGGTGTCCATTTTTCATTGGAAATACCTTAAAAACAAGAAAACATAATACGTCGGAGATTTCAGAAGTCAATTCCCAAGATTTTTCTGAGGAGATTGATGGGTAATCCATGACACCAGTTTCTCAAAAACGCCGATCATTCCGACCTGGAATTTTGTGTTTTAAACTTGAAATAGACACTTGGCGTCATGAAATCACATTTTTTGAACTTAGGTAAATTACGCATCAAAAGAGTTCGACGATTTCTGGTCTTTCCATCTAAAAAGACGGAAAAATTTAAATAGCGCATTTCCGAAAATCAGTGGACACCCTGCTTGAGTCAAATAGTGAAGACTGAAGTATTTAAGGAGATTGAAAGTTTTCAAAACAGAATCGGGATTTTATCGTATTTAGGGGCTGCCGCTTTAAAATGCATAATTTTTAACTGCGGAACAGTTCCTTTTTTTAGACTTCTTCATTTTTCCTTTAAGACGCAAGGACAACTTACGGTTGTTTCGTTTTTTGGACGTCTTTAACCGTCATCAAATCGCACCCTCCCGCGCTGATCTCGGAGAGAGCGAAAGAAAGAGGCCCACGTTTTCCGTCATCTTATCCCTTCCTCTCCCCAAGCACCCGACCGGATGATCCTGGCTTGAAAGCTCAATACACGTTAACGACACTCACAAGTGGCTCTAAGCTTCTCATTCGCGAGCTTTTTTGAGTTCGTCTGTTGCATACGTGACTTTTATCCCCGTTAGGTTCAATTTTTACCTCTCGAGTTCTTCATATCGTTACTCCCACCGTCAAAATGGAAGTTCAAATGAGGCAATTAATCGGAATTCTCGCAACGCGATTGGCTAGAGTATGCACAGAGAAAAGTACGAATGTGTCGGTAATTTTGAGGGCAGGTGCTGGAGCTCTTGGGGCCAAAAAGGGCAGCCAGTCTATTCAAATTATCCAGAGTGATTCATAATTAAATCTGTTACCATTCTTACTTGTTTTTGCATGAATTACTCATTTTTCCAGCAGACCGCTCATTTATCGTCATTCTTGGCCATTTTGGTTTGATATTGGAATCTGAAGATTCGCAGGAACACTCTTCGTTTTCTCCACACTGGGAAAAAAAAAAACACATTGGATCTAGAGTCCAGACTCTTGAAAACATTGACAAAAAAAAAAATTCTCTCGATTTAATCAGATTTAAGCTTAAATTAAATGGAAATCCGCTCAAATTAAGAGGCTTGGTTCTTGATTTAAGCCTAAATCTGATTGAATCAAGAGTATTTTTTCTTGTCGATGTTTTTAAGAGTCTGGACTCTAGATTCAGTGTTTTTTTTTCCAGTGCACTATCTTACGTCTTTTTCTTTCTTTTTCAAATGAAATGAGTTCGATTGGCAACTGTGGACCTGGTCGGGCCCGGTGTAATGAAGCCCCGTGGAGCTTGACGGAGGAGCGCTCAAGCCTCAAAAGTATTAGAGTAAACATCGCGAAGCTTTTCAAAGCCAACTTTTTCGAATAAGCTTCCTTACGCCATTCAGGCTACCTCGTCTTTTTATACATTCATTCTCTCGCTCATCCCTCTCAGCCCCCCCCCCCTTCCCCGTGGGTTTCGCCTAATCCTCGCTTTACCGCCTTCTGCCTGCCTCTCATCTACCTTCTACTGTCTTATTCCTGATTTTTCAGTCCGTCAATAGCCTCTCGTCCCATTTTTTCGCGCTGTTAAGTGCACTTACCTGTGTTTTAAGACTTTGCAAGGCTTAAATGTAGGTTTAAATTTTGTTGCAGGATGCTTCCGCGCTCTCTCTCTTCTTTTTTTCGCATCTGACCCTTAAGCCTCACATTTATCTCGTTCTCCCAAGTTTTTCTCAAGTTCCTGCGAAAATTACGAGACATCGTCTAAGCACACCAGCTCCAACATTGAACTTTCGTTTTTGCTGTTTTTCTTCACTGCTGCTTTTCGAAAGCTGGATTTTTCTCCTTTTTTTCGTTTTAAATCGGAAAAAATCTTTCAGCTCATCCCCCCCTCCCCCCACAGGACAGAAAATCGCAGCACTACGAATGTAGCTTTAGAGGAGATTTGCCCTCCTACTATACTTTGAATCCGCTGTATATCTACGGAAAAAAACGTAGATTAAAGATGGAACGAGGTTAGCTTCAGAGGGATATCACGGAAGACTTAAGCAGTGGCGTGGCGTGCCTTGCGACAACCTATGGAAAAGAATCGATTAACAGGGTGTTCGCAACGAACACCTTAATAATCGATTCTTTACCATAGGTTTGAACGGCATAACAATCGTATCGCAATTCAAACTGGACTTTAGAGGATTCATATATGAAAATGATGTAAACCATGAGTGCTCCGAGGAGAAGATGTGTTCTATTCCCTCGAAGAAAGTCATCCTGCAGGGTGTCCACTAGTCCGGAAATAGCACTGATTTTTTTCTGGAAGCACTGGAAAATTGCTGAAATTCCGCAAAAAGGTTCGAAATTTTTTCCTTCATACCACGCGTGTTTTTTACTAAAGCCTGGAAATAGTGCAATCCCTTGCGCGTTGACTCCTGGAGTAGAATTTGCTTGGAAGATCGCGATTGTGCAGTCAGTTAATCTTCCGACCATTAATGAAATTGGCTATACGTTGTTTTGTTGCAAATCGAGCGAGAATTCTAAATTGTCGACATTTTTTGAATTTTGTCAAATGGAGGTTCTGAAATTTTCTGTTGAGGAGTGAGGTACGGAATGATTTGGGAATGTACCGAATTAGTAGTATGAAAGTAGTGATTTTTGGCCTGCCTGTTTTAATAGACAACCTGGGATTCCAAGAAATAGCAAATTCGACCGCTGAATTTTAGAGAATGAGAAGAGAACGGAAAAGCAAAGGAAGATAGGGATTGCGATGGCGGGGAGAGGGGAGGGAGAGAAAGAGAGTTAATTCATACCCAGTCGAGACAGCGAAATCTGAAACTAGGCTTTGAATCCCAGACCTCTGGGTCAGTGGTCAGCGGTCAGTCGCGTCGACCGCTAAACTACAGGAGGTCGAGCACTTGAGCACTTACAACCTATAATTTTACTATATCTCCCGTTTTCTGTGACGAATACGTAGATACCAGTGTTGTCATCTCGATAATATCACACATTTTAATCTAACCCAGGTACCCAGTTGAAATTTTCGGCAACACTGAGTATCTTCTCGATAAACTCTTACTATTCAATTCGTCGTCTTCTTGGCATACAGACGGAACTACATCTACCATGAACCTTGTTGTCCGTACAGTTAAATGGTTTTCCGGGCTCATTTCAATGTATAGTTACGCTCTTTTGTCATGCCGGGCGCCTAATTCATACAAACATGTCTACATCACTTGTACCGCTGCAGGACCTACACCCTTCTAACCACCTGTCGCGCCCGACTTAATCATTTTTTTCTCTTTTTACCACCCCTCAGGCATGATCCCGCGTTAAATATCCTCATAATATTTTAACCAGATTAAGATATTCTCCGGTGATTGGAGTCTTAGAATTCACCCCTCCCTTTTTTAAAGCGTTCGTGAGGCGGCATGTAGTTCGAAAGCCGGTCGAAAACCCCCATTCAATAAATTAACTTTTTCACTATTCCATTGATTTTCTTTGCGTCCTTTTTGGAAAATGTCTTTTAACTGGACCGCACCATCCAGAAAGCTTTCAAAACATATTTACCATAATTAACAATCCATGCCAGTTTTCTCTTGTAACGAGACTCATAGCAACAAGGTGTAATTTATCAGTTTCTTATTTTATTTCATATAACTTTAGTGCCATTGGTCCAACTGAAAGTTGGTTGCTTCTCCTGTCGTCTTCAACTATATTCTACACACGGACAAGACTTATAAATAGTTTTAGAAAATCCCAATAATATCTGTAAAGGTCATCTTGAAAGAGGAAAAATTTCTTTATGATGTATTTTTTGGAAAATTATACGAGTATGTACTCCTTCTCTTGGCTTATATCGTCAAGTTGACAACCGTTCTTGGTTTTATCGCCAAGCAGGTGTTCTTTTCACCCACCTGAATGTATTTATTTTCCCAACCTGGGGTCGTACCAGAGCTCATAGAAGGAGCTGCTCTTTTTATGGTTTAATTTCTAAATATTCTTTCAAATAAAATAATGAACTCTGCCCCATCTGACATAAGACTTGACCACAAAACAGTGGACACCGTCACTGGTACTTTCCACCAGGTAATTTTTTTCTATGTGGACTTCTTTTTTATACAATTACACTGGAAAAAAACACATTGGATCTAGAGTCCAGACTCTTAAAAACATCGACAAGAAAAAATACACTTGATTCAATCGGAGTTTTGCTTCAATCAAGAACCAAGCCTCTTAATTTGAACGGATTTTCTTTTGATTTAAGCAAAAATCAGATTGAACTAAGAGTATTTTTTCTTGTCAATGTTTTCAAGAGTCTGGAATCTAGATCCAATGTGTTTTTTTTTCCAGTGCTGCGCGCCCGCATATGAAATTCATTTTTTTTGGGGGGGGGGGTGGGGTAGTAGTTGACGGTTTGAAGGGATTTTCCGAGGTTTCTTAAAGCGCCCCTCCCCCCTCCCTCCCCGCACGCTTAGCAATCGATACATCTCCTAGTGGACTAGGGCCAAAATGGCGCCTCTGACTGTATGTTGCCGTCACCATTATCCTGTGATCAACCACCGATGTAATTTTCCCAAAAATTACCCGGGAGTCGCGTTGGAGAAAATTTTCCAAGGAGTTTCGGAATGCGAGAGAAGTTTTCACTCTGTATTTTTACTTCTGGCGGTTCGACTTGATGAATATGATCCCCGGGCTTTCATTTGAGCGAGTCACGGCGAACGGCTTCCATCTCCGTAAGTCGGGAAGAATGGCCCATTTCCTGGTGCCTCTCCCGGCGGCAGTCCTCCACTATTCTTCAAACTCTTCAATGAGCCAAGTTTTCGACGAAATGAAAGGAGGAAATACATCTCGTGATTTTTTAACCAGTGCGGCCGGGAGGAAATTCCATCCCGTGCCCTCGCCCGCTTCCATTAAGAGGGATTGAATAATTTAAACTTGTCTTTTTTAAACAAGAGACGCGTATCCGTCGTCCTGCAAAAAACCTCGAGATTTCCCTAAGACAGTTCTCGTTAAAAGACGCGGAAAGGTATACCATCGCTGTCAAATCTCCATTATGCATTTTTCTCCAAAGGTTTTTAGGAAACCTCCTCGCGTCGAAAAATTTCTTATAGTCATTTTCAACCGTTTTGAATATTTAATTCGAATCTAACTTGCGATCGTTCAAATCTTGAAACGCACCAAAATATGTTTTTCTCAATCGCACTTATCTTTTCCATAAAGGGCTTGTCCAATTTTTTCGTCTGATTCTGGCCTCAAGTTTATCGACAAAAAGGTGTGCCAGCAGCAAATGAATTGATCGAGATTCTGCGTAACCGCACCCCAATAGCGTCGCCAGCGACGTCTTCAATTTGACGGCTGATGTCTTTTCTATCCCCAGCCAAGTTACAGGCAAATGCGTACAGCGATACACTCTTCTGGTACATTAAACCTGAAAATCACAGAGTTGAAACTATTGAAAACATTAGTATATTTTTTATGTCCAGTCCGGCAGCGCGAAGGTATCCGTGAAGAACAGCGCGGGGACGAAAATTAAAAGTTTGCAAGACGCTCATTTAAATTCAGACCATTGTGCGGGAGCAGTGTCTAATTTCCGGTGAAAAGTGTACGAGTCAAGCTTCGGGTAATTGCCACTATTATCGAAAAGTTTCAGGAGGGAGATGCTGCTTTTTTTCGGATTCTGTTCCCGGGGTTTTTCTCCTCTCCTTTTTTTCTCCAGTAAATTCCGCGGTGGCCGTAACAAAAGGGGGCAGCAAGATGTGGGAGGGGGGGGGGGGTCTTTTGTTGGTCGGTGGTGGCTCCCGGCCCCGTGAAAAGTTCTAGTCTCGCTGTTGTCCGATGTCGCGAAAATTTCATCGAGGGACATGTTTCTGCTGAAATTGCCGCTACTGGAATTGTTATTGAATTAACCGGAATTCTCTTGAAAGCTATCGGACGTCTGTACACTGGAAGAAAAAACACATTGGATCTCGAGTCTAGACTCTTGAAAACATTGACAAGAAAGAATACTCTTGATTCAATCGGATTTTTGCTTGAATCAAGACGAAATCCGCTTAAATTAAGAGGCTTGGTTCTTGATTTAAGCTAGATTCTGATTGAATCAAGAGTACTTTTTCTTGTCGATGTTTTTAAGAGTCTGGAATCTAGATCCAATGGGTTTTTTTCCAGTGTTCTAAGTAATACGAATTCTATCTAAACTGCATTTTGCAATGTGGAACTAAAATTTCTCGCTACGTTTAAAAAAACGCATGTGCCATCAGAATGTCTATGTTCCTACGTGTTTTTACAGATGAGTTAGAAATTGGTGTTCCAAATTGTGAAATGCAGTTCGTTTGAAAGAAGGAGGTCAATAAGACTACATTTTACCATTTAGAACTGCAATTTCTCGCGCATCGGTAAAAACACCTATCCGAATGGCACATACGTTGTTCCTCAACTAGAAATGGACGTATTCCTATCAAACAGATTTATGTGCATTATGACGTGAGCCCTGTTATGCACATATGCCTATGGGTCTCAGGGCTCATGTTTCAATGCACATAGTTCCGTTTGGTAGGAATACGTCCAAATTGTAGTTCCTAATTGTAAAATGTAGCCCGATTCCTGTTGATCCAACAGGAAATTTTTCCCCGTCAGTATACCACTGACGGGGTTTCTCCAATGCACCTGGTTTTGTGAGTTTGATGATGGTCAGAATGTTAAAGCCATTTTTTTTGCCGGGAGATGACCCACCATCATTTAAAATCTTCAAGAATATAGACAATTTTTTGCTGCAATCTCGCGGAATTTCGAGGGGAAAATATCGAATCTATAACGGTGAATTATTTAAATGTGAGAATGAAAAACACTTAATCAGCTAGACTACCCATCTTCATTCCCTTGGTGACCTCTACCCTCTTCCCCTCCATTCCCGGTCTACAAACCTGCGTTTCAAAATCAATACAGATAAATGATATAATGGTCAAGACATCGGAGTGACGGATGGCAGCGGAGCTTTTAATTGACGTCTCGTTGTCGCAAACCGGACATCGGCTAATCTGCCGCGTACGATTGCAGGGTCTCCAAACGGCAATTAATTAAGCTACCCCCCCCCCCCTCACGGTGCCCCTTCATCCCTCCGGTGAGCCGCCCGGCCCGTATTCCCGGAGACAGCCTGGAAAAAGAATCTCTCACACGTCAAGTTCAAGAACGGACTACCATAGAGGGTTTTTCCCAGAACCTCCTTACCCTCCCCCTCGCCACCCCACCCCTCCACCGTGATAGATCAATGAACAAGCAATTAAGAAGCGACAGGTGTACCGAGGTAAGCGCCGCCGCTTCCGCGCCGGCCGTCGCACGCTCCTTCTGTCCCAGCTTGTCAGGTGGCTCCTGGAAAAATAAATAAAAATATATTGGACGATGTTCGTCGTTAATCGAAATGCTTATTTCCCTACTCTGGAAAAAAAAAGTTACAGGCTATATAGACATACCGTCCGTTTCGGGCTCAGAGGCCGAAAGTTCCGGGTGCTGGAGCTGTAGATTCGATTGCTCCGGATGCTACGCCTGGAAGTTTCGGCCTCTGAGCCCGGAACGCGGACGGTATGTCTATATACCGAAGTTTTTTTTTCAGTGTATTAACATGTTTCGTATGGTTCATGTAGCATAGTGAGAAGGAAAATGTTTACGAATACAAAAATGTGTTATTACTGCAGAAAATGTAAAATGCGAAAGTATAATGTTGCAAATTTGAAAAATTAAAGATAGGTCCATGTCAACTGAAATTTTTTTTGAAATCTTAGACTTTTAGGGTAAATTTTTGTTTCGTTAGGATTTTTCGCTCAAGTCATTCTGTTGAATACTACCGGAGGCTCCTAAAAATTGTCCTTTTAATGATGCTTTTTAAAGGTCTCTTTAATCACAGCGCAAACCCTCCAGGGGCTTTGGCCATGCTGATTCGCCGCATAAACAGTGGCGCCACACTCAGGCTCGAGTACAATGCCAGTACTAATACCGCAGTGAAACCGAACTTTTACGTTTGAAGAAGTAACGCTCTCGCAGGCGACTCATCTTCAAAAATGTTCACACAATTTGTCTTTCTATTGTACCAACAAGTTTGGCAACATGTCTAGCCTCGTCGGCGTAGTCCGATAAAATTACTCAGTGCATCGATCCTAAGCGCCATTGCCAGTTTTCCTGAGAATTTGTGTAATTTTTCAATCGATCAACTGAAATTATGGAGAATTCAATTGATTCAGTGGCACCGATGTCTCGGAGAACGAATCCCAGTTAGATGACAGGATTCGATCTCTGAGAAAGACCCGATGATAACCCTGATGCACTTTCCTCTTTTCCGACGGATATAATTGCCCTGTAGTCAACCATCCTGCCCCCTTTCCTCTTTGATTTCAGGTGTTATCCATTCCCCATAAGTCACTGACGTTTACAAAGATTGATCGAAAGTCCGGAAATAGTACTGATTTTTAAGGGCGGTCCAGAAGTACTGAAAAAGTGCGGAAATTCCGAAGAAAAAGTCCGGAATTTTTTTCAGTTTTTGTCATTTTTTTCGCAATTTCAAATTTTTGAAATTTTTCTAATTTCGTCAAATAGAGGTACTGAGAAAGCATGGAATTTTTCCGTTGGAAGAGGTACTGAATTTCTTGAGAATGTACTGAATAAGTACTGTAATAGAACTTATTTTTGTCCAGCCTGTTTTAGTAGACACCCTGGTAACCATCGGCCAAATTTCCATCAAAAATGCGCTGAGGCGGAGGCTGGAATTTAGGGGAAAGCCGCGGGGTGGAATGACGGAAGTCTGTGGGCGCGAGGATTCGCGGGTGCATCCGGCTGCGCGGGCCAATCCGCGAATCGGCGGCGGCGGCTCCAGAAAGGGCATGCACGCCCGCATCCCCCCCCCCCTCGGCCCCCTCGGCCCCCCAGATTTGGGCAGGAAGGCCCCGCTTAATGAGGCCGCCTAATGAGCTCCGTTTAACCGGAAGGGAAGACGATCGAGCGCGAACGGCAAACCCCCCGCCGCACATTGGATCGAGCCGTAGGAGGGGTCGGACAAAATTTGGAAACTTTAAACGGTTATAACTCCGCTTATACAAAACTTTGAGGTTTTATAAGTGGTTTCATTGGTTTTCTTGGGAAATTTTCTTCAAGAACCACCCCTTAAAGTTAGAAATGTGATGAAATAAACCTAAAAATTTGCAGTTGTAGTTAATAATTGTATGTCCAACCACTCTGATTGACTCGATCCACTGTGCGCCGGCAATCACGGTCTGCTTCCATCGACGATCCGGAGCATCGCTCACCCAGTTATCAAGCCACCGGGCCAAATATTGGGATCCATAGACAAAGCTATAGACAAAGGTAACAAAAGAGAAAATGGAGCAATCATCTTAGTGGAAGCGGCCGGTTGCAATGGACAGCTGGTAATGGATCGAATTCGATAGTGGTTCGCTGTATCGTTTGGTCCAAAACAATAGAACATAACCTCAAACAAAAATTTTAGATTCCAAGTTAGAAATACTGAAAATTAGAAAATTCCTGACAATTTCACTTCATACTACCGTTTTGTACTCATGTGAATCAAAAATCTATCACAAAAAACATGTTTCCTCACACTAGAAAAAACCCGTTGGATCTAGAGTCCAGACTCATGAGTCATTGACAAGAAAAAATACTCTGATTCAATCAGATTTTTGCTTAAATCAAAAGGAAATCCGCTCAAATTAAGAGGCTTGCTTCTTGATTCAAGCAAAAATCCGATTGAATCAATAGGTTTTTTTCTTGTCGATGTTTTAAAGAGTCTGGACTCTAGATCAAATGTGTTTTTTTTCCAGTGCTGTCTTGCCTGACATTAGCCTAACGTGAAAATGAATGACACCCCTTATATAATTGAAATACAATCGGTCGATTTTTAATCATCCAAACGATCTCTAGGAGTCTATTGGACGATTAGTAGCAATTTGACAAAAAAAGAAGGCTTCTTTCGACAAAATTTTCCGGTCAGAATCTTCTGAGCCCGTTTTCTCAATTCTGCTCTCTTCGTTGTCTCAGCAGCGTACAGATACAGCGCCTTCGACATCGTGGAAAAACTTCAAGCGTTGCACCGTTTCACATGCGGGTGCAAATTGCCTATGCAGCGCCTGCCTGAGTGCACGTTGTCTATCCGCGTTCAACGGAATCGAGCGATCGAGTCCATTCCCCACGCCTGCGGGCTAATTATCGAAATTGATAGATGAAGCTATAGACAAGAAAGACAAAAGGGATAGATGATTCAATCATAATTTTGCTTAAATCCAAAGGAAATCTTGATTTAAGCAAAAATCCGATTGAATCAAGAGTATTGTTTCTTGTCGATGTTTTTAAGAGTCTAGACTCTAAATCAAATTTGTTTTTTTTCCCAGTGCAGATTACTCTATTGACTGTTGGAGCTATACTTGTTGAACCGTGAGACGCTTAAGGGCAGTGGCACCATAGCTTTTCCCGCACTAAAATTTTACGTATGAAAAAGCACCTATATCGCAAATCACCCACACATGCAAGAGCTCTAATCTGGAGATCGAGGCATGTTTTGGGGCTTCGAGGGATGGAGTTGGCAACGTGCAGGGTGGTAGGAGAGGGGGAAGGCATGTGAGAACTTGACCAATTATGACTAAAATACGACTCCGCAAACCGCATAACTCGAGGAAAAATCCGGATGCCTTTCGTCGGAACCAAAAATTTTATTCAAAACGCGGTGCGTGCGCAATAAATAAGAATTTATGACTCTATCCAGCGCGCGGGCCGAAATTCGTCTTAATAAGCGGCGTTTACTCGGCCCGTTTTGAGGAACGACCGCTCCGCATAATTTGGGCTGAATTAAAGCGGCGAGGACCGTGAAAAATTCAATTGAGAGGTTGAGAACCAAGCCGTGGCCGAATTCCGGAATGTTCCGTCGTCAGAAACGCACGCTACCTTCTGCAAGCTGTTTTTTTTTTTTTAAGGGAAACTTCCAACTCCAGTATTTTTTTGTCTTTCTTAGTGTCAATATACGCTCCGAATCGTACATTTTTAAGTTAAAATTATAATTTTTCATCTTTGCAGTTATTTTATTTCGAAGATATTAACATTTATTTATTTCTTTTGTTGCAGGTGAGCATCTTATCGATCAAATCAAGATATCTGGCGCTGGTAAGTTCTGGATGAGATTGCATCTTGCAAACTAAACAACCAATATGTATGAATAACGGTACGGCTAAGATTTCGAATTTTTTCTTTTTTACTCTGCGGAAAAAACCTGGAACTTCAAACCGGCTCGATTTTTATAGCAAAAAGAAAAAATGTTGATTTATGAGAACATCCTGGTGGGAATTTCTTTACGCGTTTTATTTGCAGTGAATCTATTACAAACACAGCCGCACAAATTTTGTAATTTTTCAATGCCGGTAGTTAATTTTTGCAAAATCTTGTCCAGGTCTCTAGAATTTTGGACAATCCCTCTCAAGTAAATACACCCCTTCAGTCATTTAAAAAGGAAAAGAAAACCAAGAATTCTTGCGATAAAAGAGACGAACAGTTAGCCTATTCAATTATATTTAGAGATGAGTAAGAGGAACGGGCCTATAGATTTCTAGCACTTGCCTATCAAAGGGAATGGACGGCACAGATCTGAAAATATTTTGCCATAATTAGTGGATAATCCTTTTTGGGTACCGTTGACTGAGGACTCTTCCCGCTATAATCTATCAAATTGTCAAGTTTCTAAAATAATCGGCAACGGGGCAGGTCTTCGTATCTTGATCGCAAGACTGCGATAAGAAGGCAAAGGATTTTAAGAAAGACCCGGTTCCGTCACTAAGTTAGGGGGCATTCTAAAATGTTTACAGGTTTACACTGGTTGCGCAACTGTGTCATCCATCCTGCGAGTGCCTCGTCGAAAGGCGAATTAAGACATAAATTTCGGACGAACGTTATTAACGACGGCCAGGTCGGACGGGAGTTCTTCTTTGCGGAGGAACTGGGGAACACTGGCTCTGTTGTCAAACGACTGTGCGAGTTAGCACCTCGGATGAATCGTAAGCACTGTGTTATACAGCGGCCCAGAAGCCGTATCTTTTGCTCATGCAACTGAGCTTTTCCTATAGTACGGTTCGGTTTGAAAATTTGGTTACATGAACCGAAGAACCGAAAAACCGAATGGTAGGTACGGGCGATATAGGACACCAAAAATGATTTTTTCTGCGTAGAGACCTACGAATTCTGAGTTTTATGACGCATTTAAACGAAATACCTCTTTCTGCGTCGGGAGTTATGAAAAAAGACGTAAGTGCTGCTACTTACGTTTGTTAAATAGGGGTGTATGCAAACCTGGAGAGCAAAAACAGTGCATCAGTTTTGCATGGCGATAATCACTCGCGAAAACCGCTCAGAACTCGATTGAAAACGAGAGGATTCAACTCTCGCGTATTGTACTTCCCTTTTGGACTTGAAAAAGCATTATATACGAAACAAGTATATCCACATTGAAACTTTGGAAAAGTGTCTCTATCTGCTCTAGGAGAAGTGGTGTTTTTCACCGGGCAAGTGCTCCGTTTATGATAGCCTCGTGAGAAAAAAAAAGGTCTCTACATCAAGAGTACCAGCTCTCCAACAATTTGACAAGAATAAATCATCTTGATTCAATCGGGCTTTTGCATCAAGGAATCCGCTTAGATTAAGACGCTTGGCTCTCGCTCGAGCAAAAAAAAAAGTAGTCTTGACTCAGGGCACTGGATCCAGGAGACTTTTTTTTCCAATGCTGGGAAGAAAATCAAGTTATCCTCTTGGTCTTAACCTGGATCCCAAAGGATTTTCTAGTCCTCCTGGCAACCGAGGATCGTGCATCCCCCCCCCCCTTTCAACGAGGGAGGGGGGGGATGAGCTGATTCCGGCCGAAGTCGGAGTCTGAGAAGTGGAATCGGTGAAGTTGACGAAGATGGAATCGGGCGATGGACGATGCGGACCATCTGTTCCGACGGCGACAAGTCAACTCAACTCAACTCGACTCCCCGAACACTCGGTCTCAGTCCCGATCGGGGCGCGATAGTCCAAATCGAGAGCTTCATTAAATCGCCACCGAGCGGCAGCACCGCCGCCACGTTGCCCGAGAAAAGCTCGAGTCGAATCCTCGACCAGGGAGCCAAAATTTCGCGAAATTTAAAATCATGAATTTCTGGAAATATTTTCGAAAATTTCAGAAATTTATGAAATGCAAGTAATTTATTGAGCAGAGGTGCACAAGCTTCGCAACCACAAGACCGTGCGGGTTGTGATCTGTCGCGCACGAAAATGGGAAGGCCCCGAAAACGGGTGTT
This sequence comes from Bemisia tabaci, assembly GCF_918797505.1. Classification (NCBI taxonomy): domain Eukaryota; kingdom Metazoa; phylum Arthropoda; class Insecta; order Hemiptera; family Aleyrodidae; genus Bemisia; species Bemisia tabaci. Next base: position 19,033,453 of record NC_092794.1, on the reverse strand, counting down.
TCTCAATAGGGAAGCTGGCTAAATTGCGTTTTTCTTGCTGAACAACGGGGAAATTCATGTGTTTTTCTCATAATCGCAGTAGTTCATCCGTACAGAGCCAAAGAAGTCATATTTTTGGAATTCCTGATTTAAAAGGTGAAATACGCCTGGATTTGGTTCCAAAGACCTTCAAATTTGATTAAAAAATCATCCAATATGATCGAACACACGGTCAAACTGACAAAAAGCCCCGAAATTTCGCCAAAATTTCAAAAACAGCCAGATGTTCCGGGGACTTTGAAGATTCCGAGTCAAGTTTCGAAAAATTTCAAAAGTTCCAAAATTCTAGGTAAACCGAATCAGGATTCCGAATCGGTTAAACCGACGGAACACCTCGAAATTCCGCCAAAATTCTGAAAATTGCTAAAAATTTCGGGAATTTCAAAGATTCCGAGTAAAGTTCCCAGAAACCTCGAAAGTTCCGAGATCCGGTATGAAGTCCGGGAAATGATAGTACCTATCGAAACAATTTCGGCATCGGTTTGAACGAGTGTTCAATGCCAGGATATAAGATTCAGCCAGGATATAGGTCGGTCAAACTGACGAAAAACCCCTAAATTCCACAAAAATTTCGGGAATTTCAAAGCCGAGTGAAATTCCGTAATTCGGAATCAATTCTGTGAAATGGTAGAATTGAAATGATTTCGGCATCGGTCTGTATCGGTGTTCAATGCCAGGATATAAGATTCTCGAATCCCTGCTCCCCGGATACCATTTGCATTTCCTCTCGTCGGAGCCGGGAAATGGGTGATTTCCGAGCGTGACGTGACAAACGCGGGGGCCGCCGAACGGGAGACATTCTCGTGACATCGGACCCGGTTAATTACCGGAGTTAATCTCCCAAGTTGGGAGGGAAGCCGGGCCCCTGACCAAGACCGAGGAGCCTGCCTCTGCCTTTAAATGTTGACATTTTTTCCCGACCGAAATTTATTCGCCTTTGTTTCGCTCCGCCGCGAGCTTCCATTGTTCCCGAGGAATCGTTCGTCCAATCGCTGATTCATAAATTATTCATTTCCGAGTTACAACTCAGTTTCGCCGGCTCTGTTGCCGCCTCCCGGCCCCGTGGGTGCCCCTCGTTGATTTTGAGGTTATCCGAGTCTAATTCGGGTATAGGAAGTCGACCTGCGGGCTGATTATTGAAATCGATAGACAAAGCAATAGATAAAGAGGACAAATTGTCAGGGTGTCTACAAGTCCGGAAAGTCCGGGAATAGTACTGATTTCTTAAGGGCGGTCCGGAAGTACTGAAAAGTGAGGAAATTCCGCAAGAAGGTCCGGAATTTGACTCACTTTTTGTCATTTTTGTCGCAATTTGAGCGAGAAATTCCAATTTTTAAAATTTTTCGAATCTCGTTAAATGGAGGTACTGAATGTTTCTGTTGAGGAGGTACTGAACTTCTTGGAAATGTACTGAAAAAGTACTGATTTTTAGCCTCTTTTAGTAGACACCCCGACAAAGGGGATATGGAGGGTTTCTATTGGAGGAAGCGGGTGGTTGCAATGGACCAAGGAGGAAAGGAATACACCAATTAACGACAACCCACGAGATACCCTTTAGTTAGTCCTATACACACAAGTCTGATTCTATACTTCGCATGCATGAATCAGACATTACGTCTAATGCATGAAGGGATGGTAAATTCAATCATTTTTTATTGACATTTTGAGATTTTCGCTGATTTAACGAGAAAATGTTCCTTAAATTATTATTTAACCATTTTATGATACTTTCTGCACATCGATGGCATGTCGGAATACTTTTTCTCAAGAATATCCTGGAGAAGTTGGAAAAACTTCTGTTTCTCATCAGGGAATGATCTTCTAAAAATTAAGGAAAACCAGGGAATGAGCATAGCCAACAATGGAGGATTTGCCGGTGTCTGAAATTTTATGAATTTCGTGTTTAAGTGGAAACTACCTAGTGAACTGAACACGAGGATACCCTTGGTTCATGAAAAACAATTATTAGAGAAGATATGACCAAATGATCTAATTTGCAAAAATACATGTGTTGAAATGGGAAATGCCGCCAGATGACGTCACTAGGCGGTGCATTTTCTCACTTTTAAATATATTTCTACACTATTTCCCATATCAGAAGAAAACTATAAAAAATACAGTGAAAACAGCTCTTTAAGTACTTTCAGATGAAGCAATAAAAAATGTGCATGCAAATTCTCCATTCTAACAATCGTGATGTAAACCGTGTGTGTCCTTCTAGGGAAAGAAGCTCTTTAAGGAACGATTATGAGTATGACCGTAGGAAAGTTTCAGGACTCTTGTTGAGAATGAAGACACGCGTGTTGGACTGTTGGGTGCGCGTTATTGTTTGCTTTGGCGTGAGTCGAGCGTGAGGGTGGACGGGAGCCGGCGGAGCTCGAACGTGGCGCGTGAGCCTGGTAAGACGATGAGGATCAATAGCTCACACTTGATTGACTTGTTTGCTGTTCCGCGGCAGTTTCAATTGTTGTATTGTTGCTCTGTACGTTGCCAGCCCAAACTAAAACAATATTACTGTCAGTGTCCTCATTTTCCTTCGTCTGTATCTTGCGTTGCCAGGAGAATCAAAGTACTCGAAAGCTTGGAAAACTCAGGAAATTTCTCGAAACAGACCGCGTTAAGCACTGGAAAAAAAACAAGTTGGATCTAGAGTCCAGACTCTTGAAAACATTGACAAGAAAAAATACTCTTGATTCAATCGGATTTTTGCTTGAATTAAAATGAAATCCGCTTAAATTAAGAGAATTTGTTCTTGATTCAAGCTAGATTCTGATTGAATCAAGCGTACTTTTTCTTGCCCATGTTTTTAAGAGTCTGGACTCTAGATCCAATGCGGTTTTTTTTCCAGTGAGCAGAAAGGAACCAAGCAACGTCAGCTATTGCCAAATTTAACTATTTACTTGAATTTTTTCCATGAAAATGGCTGTGCGAATTTCCATATTTATGAACTATACTAGTATTTTACCAGCAAGTTTGGAACTGGGAATGTAATAGTCGGGACTACTCTGTGCCGTTCTGCCCAAAATTCTAAAAAGCGCACGCTCCATTTCATTTTGAGTAAATAACCGAGACTTTTCCTCAAAAAAATTCGTAAGGTGCAACAATTCAACTTAATCTGGAAAACCTAGTAGAGTCCAGAAAACCTTTTTTCCATAATTACCGGGAATACTGATATCGAAGTGACGCACTATCAGTTCATTTCACGCTCACGTTTTCCCCTCTTCTTTAGCTCTTGTAAGTATGCAAGCATTAATCTACACAGAAAATATTATACTGTAGGTACATTCAGTGAATTTGAAATTGAACGTTTATTGTATCAGTGCACATAATAATAGTATACTATTAGGTAAGCTACTTGATTACAGTTTAACAAAAATAGATGTCTGAATGCGTTTCAAGTGCGCTACGTTCGTTGCGTCTATTCAATCTTTCCAAACTTACTGTTCGTAGAGTCCCTTTATACTGAGAGTCAAGACAATGTGAATCCATTTCTGATTGGTTTCCGTATTTTAGGCCTTCACAGTGTCACAAATGGGAATGAAGATTACATTTTCACCAATTGCAAAGATTATAATCTGGAATAGACCAGGGAATTACGGGTTCGGCAAGGAACAAACTAAATGAGAGAAGGAACGGAGAAAGGAATTTGAGAAAGGGCCGATCAAAGATTACGAAAAACGTTCAATTTCTGTAATCTTTATTCCCGTTAGTGACTCCATGAGGGGGTGTTGTCTTGACTCTCAGTCTAAAGGGACTCTAACTGTCCGGTGATAATAACAATCCATGGAGTCCTCCGTCAGAAACTCGGTCCGTCTGTCACCTTTGGCCCGGCGAAAGTATGCGGAATTATAATTTCCGGAATGCCGATCGGCGAAGAGCTATCCGCTCGCTACAGAGGAAGAATGCAACCGAATATTTCGTCGCTTCTCTGACGTAAGGACGCAAACGAATTTCCCGATGAGCCCTGTTCTACTCACAAATCCATGCTTTCCGGGGCTCATGAGAGAATCGAGATACGCCCTTTCGCCGGAGAGGCAGCGATACGCGCGCTTTGCAAGGGTTCGTCTTGTCAGTTTCTGACCAAGAAACTTGAGACTACGGTGAGCCGTGGAGCTAGGGTATTTTGTGCGTTGAGTCCACCGGCAACTTGCGTCGAAACAAACGCAACCGCGAATTGCGAAACTTCGCGGGTTCGCAGGAAACTCGGCGCAACAATTTAACACGCCCGCAACGAGTCGCGATGATATACTGCCATGCTTAGGAAGAACGCCGTATGAGCCATCAGGTGTTGCCAAATTTCCGTCGACACGTCACGAATTTGCCGGGGAAATTTGTGACCGTATCTCTATCGATTTTTTAGGGAATTTCGTTCGTAATTTGAGCTAGTAGGTCTGAAAGTTCGAAGGAAAAATATTCATCACTTCTTTCATAAACAAAGATTTTTTGAGAGTAAATTTGGCATCAGTTGGATGATCATACGGCGTTCTTCCTTAACACGGCGGGTCTTCAACTTGCGGAAACGTAACCCCTTTCGCTCCCAACATTCCATTTCCGAAGATTCGCCGTTATTTGACGGGTAGGCAAAACGGGATCCTGCGTGCTGTAAAAGTGGTATCACAGACTTAAACACCAGGAGAGGCTCACTTCTACTTCGCCTGAATCTTCCACTGTACCGCAACATCCATCGATGAGTCTAAACTATCATGGAAAAGGGGGTCTTTACGACGCATCAGTGGCCTAAGTGCGGAACCACGTGTCTTCAACACGATGTTTCAAAATTTTCACACACGGAGAAAAAAACTTTGTGCGTGGGACCCGAAGTTGAGGTGATATGGATCTCTGAAGTTTTCGGATCACGTATCTAAAAACTTGAGTTCCAGCTGCCGAATTTCGGGTCAGACATCTGAAGTACTTCGGTATATACCGAAGGGTTCGGGTCACACATCTGAAGTACTCCGGTACATACCGAAGTGCCTCGATGTCTGATCCGAACTTCGGCAGCTCGACTTCAAGTTTTCGGATGCGTGATCAGAAAACTTCAGAGATCCGTATGACCTCAACTTCGGGTCCCATGCACGAAGTTTTTTTCTCCGTGCATCTCCTTTAATTATTTAAAGATGAAAAGAAAAATGAGGGAAGTTTGCAAGAAATTACGTTGACCAGTTTTCCAAAGAAAAAATCAAGTATGATAAGAAGTCTGCTATGTCGCAGATTGAGGTACGCGGTTTCGCACTAGGGCCGTTGATACTGTCTCTGATTACGGTCCTACGAAGTTAAATAACGACATTTTTCTTGAGCGGTGCGGTGGCCGGTGGTGTCTCAGTGGGAGCTGTCAACGCGTTGATGGTCACTCACAGTCGCTCCGACTGTCTCATTAGGTCTTTAATTAGGCGAATCCTAGTCGGAGCGCAGTGATGGCGGCAAGACGCGGCGCTTTTCGTGCTCGACCAAGTAGAGCCTCTCACTGCTCGCGGTTTATTTGCATAATCGTCTCCTCAGCCTCAGCGGTTAGCGCGACCTGGCGAACCCCAGAGACTATCAGCCCTCCCACGCTCCAACTCCAACCCGTAAAGGAAATGCAGGAGACGATCGCGAATCACGGATGTGTACCCGATCTACCCGTGTTTAAGGATCTCCCTGGGAACTTTCCTGGATTTTTATGGGTGGAACTTTTATAGTATTAAAATAATAATTATTCAAAGGAGACAGTGCAGGGTAAGAGCAAATAGTGCCACTGAATGTGGGAAGATTCATTGGATCTGGAGTCCAGACTCTTGAAAACATTGACAAGAAAAAAATACTCTTGATTCAAGCAGATTTAAGCTGAAATCAAAAGGAAATCCGCTCAAATTAAGAGGCTTAGTACTTGATTTTTGCAAAAATCCGATTGAATCAAGAGTATTTTTTCTTGTCGATGTTTTTAAGAGTCTGGATTCGAGATCCAATGTGTTTTTTTTTTTTACAGTGTTCGAAAAATGTCTGGAAATGTCCAAGCAAGAAACGGAGACGACAACGTGGCTCGTAAACGAGCGTACGGGGTGGGGGCGGTGGCGAGGGGCGGGGGAGGGAAACTGAGGAGAATTAGCCGAGGACGAGGCGCGAAGGGATATCACGTCCGTGAAGGAGACGCGACGGAGAAGAAGAGGGAGATTAGACGCGTGGATAACTCGGATTGCAACTTGTCTAATTTTCTAATTTGTCCGAGTCGGAGGCGTCCAGCCAGTCCAGCGTCCACGTCGCGTCGCGAGATGGACTCGACCGCAAATTGTTGAGGATCCGATCCCAGGGATTTCTATCTCGCCCGCCCGACGGACCCTGACACGTAAACCACTCCCCCCCCCCTCCCACCCCCAATCCACCCGCAATCCTCTTTTCCCACGGCGAACCCCTTCCGTCGCCCAGCCGAACCGCGTCCATCTTTTAGACGCACACGTCACCCCGGCTCTGAAATTTGATTTTTTTCCTTTGCCCTTTCGTTTTCCCGCGTGCAGGTTTTAATTTGGACGTATTTGAATCAAAAGGAACAATTTCCGTAGTGAGCCCTGGGACTGATAGTAATTTATGCTGACCAGGGCTCAGCACTGGAAAAAAAAAAACACATTGGATCTAGAGTCCAGACTCTTAAAAACTTCAACAAGAGAAAGTACTATTGATTCAATCAGAATCTAGCTCAAATCAAGAACCAAGCTTCTTAATTTAAGCAGATTTTGTTTTGATTCAAGCAAAAATCCGATTGAATCAAGAATATTTTTTCTTGTCAATGTTTTCAAGAGTCTGAACTCTAGATCCAATGTGTTTTTTTTTTTTCCAGTGCATCGGAATTTAGAAGTTCCTATCTCCGGAATCTTTGGTCCAGGCAGAATGGCAACACCGCATCATCCACCCACACTCGCCGAGACAAAGCTTGGAGTTGTTACTCGACTTGAAGTCTTCATCAAACGGTTGCACGCTAACTCGAGTCGGCAGTCCGTCTTCCGAACGCGCTATCACGCCGCCGAGTCTAAAACGCGCGAATTACACGAGTTAGTTGAAAGGTAATTGCAGTCGGGAAGCGGTTAATAAACAAACCTCCGTGCAAACAAAGATAAGTCGCTGAACTCAATAAAAATTTAGAACGGAGGAAAAAGTCGGGGGGATCGGCGTGGGCCCAAACGAACCCGGGATTAGTGACAGGGGAAGGAGGAGGCAAGATCGAGAACATGCAATTTTAAAGCTGCACTGGCTTAACCGAGCGCTCGTGTAGTGTTGCCGACCTACGTAACCTAAAGCGGCGCCATGGGTCTCTTCTGCCTCGCTGAGGAAAAACGCCGTATGTCGCCAAGTCTGCTCTGATAAAATGTGTATTTTTATGAGAAAAGTCATGAATATTTCCCCCTAAAATTTTCGGATACTATAGATCAAATTGAGTAGTTGCACGCAAATTTTTTATTGCTCCATCTGAAAGTGCTTAAAGAGCTGATTTCACAGTGTACTTTATAATTTTTTTCTTATGTGGGAAATAGAAAAAAATTAGATTTAAAAGTGAGAAAACGCACCGCCTAGTGATGTCATCTGGCGGCATTTCCCATTTAAACATAGTACTTCAGAAGATTAGACCATTTTGTCCTATCTTCTCAAAAAATTGTTCAATTCATGAACCAAGGATATCCTCACGTACAGTTCATTCACCAGTTTCCCTGAAAACACGATATTCATTAAATTTCAGACACCTGCAAATTCTCTACTGGAAATAAAATTCACCGTAAGATAGGAAGAAAAATATTCACAAGTTTCTCCGGAAAATCCGTACTTTATTACAGGTAATTTTGCGACGCGGGGACTTCGGCGGCTGGGTGTCGCAGAGCTCCAAAGAGCGCTGCAGAAGCGGCTTATATGCACGCATGTTATTTTGCAACGTCTGAAGGCTCAAACGGTGTTCTTCCGAAGCAGGGCAGTTTTCCAAAGAGACTCCTGCTAGAGCAACATCATGAGTTGTTACGTAAAGAAAATGGCTCGAAGATCACGCTGACCGTAATGGTGAGGTCAGGACTTTCTTCCTTGCCGGCACGGAGACTATTTCTACAATGAAGAACGACTGTGTCTAACTCATGTATAGAAATACCTATCTGCACAGGGAAAATTATACACTGGGGAAAAAAAAACACATTGGATCCAGAGTCCAGATTCTTGAAAATATTGACAAGAAAAATTACTCTTGACTCAATCAGATTTTTGCTTAAATCTAAAGGAAATCCGCTTAAATTAAGAGGCTTGGTTCTTGATTTAAGCAAAAATCCGATTTAATCAAGAGTACTTTTTCTTGTCGATGTTTTTATGAGTCTGGACTCTAGATCCAATGTGTTTTTTTTTTTTTCAGTGTAGCTCATACGGCAATTCTAAAATAAGTCAAAATTAGTAATTCATAACTAAATAATTAGTCCGATTTGTTTGGGAACTCGGCTTTATTTTAACCGCCCTACCTCGAAAAGTAAACTACGGCGAAGTTAGTCCATCATTTACCCCCTTAGTCTATAAAATTACCCATTTCAACCAATAGGATCGCTTCATGTTAGTCTGTCGCTTTGTCTATCAATTTCAACAATCAGCCCGCATACTAATATTATAATTTTCCGGTAGTTTTGGCACTTGGGTAGCATAACCGATCGCGACTTGTTGAGTCACCAAAGGAGCGAGTAGCGACCCGGTCGTGGCAAGTGAGCGGGAGTCACGAGACCGTTGATGATATGACCGAGTCACGAAAGGACGCTCCGCCTCGCGCGGGATCAACTCGGGTGACAAGTTGCCCCGCGACTGGTGACAAGTTGACAACCGTCAGGATAAAACATGGGAGACTTTTATTGCCAGGGGGAGGTAGAGAACCACCACAGCCACTCATTTCCGAAAAGAGCTTTGTTTTATTCAACGAGGATTAATAAATCTATAATGCAGGTACGTTGAGAAAACAGGTTCGGTAGTATGAACCGAAGCACGGTGATCCATATCGGCCACCAAAGGATTTGATACATTCACTTTTCACACTATGCAGCTGCATGTATAGGTCAGTTGAAGGGCTTGGAGGACAAGGCGCATAAGTGCAGTTTTTGAGATTTCGAGAAACACGTGTTTTTCGAAATTACATGGATCCTCAAGGTGGAAAGAAAGTTTATAAACCGACTTTTTGAGGCATAAAAATTGGAACTTGGGAATGAATTTTTCACAGGAAGTGCACCAACACCAGTTTCACGACTGAAGTATTTTTCGAGTTCGGTCTGAATGGAAAATTTTGGTTTTAAGAACCGAAGTACAATTACATGAACCGAGGAGTACCTTTACTAGAACCAAATACTGCGACCTATATTCAGCGTTTTCCGGCCCCCAATGCCCTTGCTTTTTTCAACTGCCCTTTTTGCGTCCTTAATCCGTCACCTGTAGCGTAATGGTCCTAGCGCTGGCTCTGTGATTAGTATGCTGAGGTCGCGGCTTCGATTCCCGGCCAGGTGCTCCTAATTCGATAGCCACAAACAACGTTTGTCTAGCGTTGATTGTGCAGTAGGGACTGTGTTTGGGGGGGGGGGGGGGGGCTTTAACTTAATAACGCACTGTGTGATCTCTTGCAAGGTACTTAAAGCATATCGGGGGTAGGGAGGATTAGAGGCAGCTAAATTCAGTCCAAATAGCTCTGCGCAGGTTATCCGGTAGTATTCCCACCATCGGCCAAGGTGTGCGAAAAAGCAACGGTATCTTATAGGTTAAGTCCGCGGACTTTGCGTGCCGGGAACGTAGACGTAGAAGTGGCCCACGGAGATGATCACACGCACGGTGGCAATGTGCGGGTGTTCGTACGGTGGAGGGAAGAAGAGCTCGGTGTTGGGCGCAGACTGCGTGACACTTGAGTGGCGCGGAGCGCACCCAGCGCCGAAGCGGCCGCGTTGGGTTGTTTCCGCAATTGGCGAGATTTACGATACAGCCGGGTGCTTGGAGGAGTGCTGATAATTAAAAACAGGGGGCACGGGAAATATCAGAGGGGCGGCCGCGGCGGCTCTTAGTTGACTCGTCGCTAATTAATTCATAAAAACACTAGGCCCCCCTCCCGACCTCGTTGTCGGATCCGACATTTTTCGTTCTGGTTCCTTCGTACTATTCACTGAGTGAAGAGAGAAAAAAACAAACACATGAAAAAAAGAAACGCATTGGATCTAGGGTCCAGACTCTTGAAAACATTGACAAGAAAAAGTGCTCTTGATTCAATCAGAATTTAGCTTAAATCAAGAACCGAGCCTCTTAATTTAGGAGGCTTGCGTTTTGATTCAAGCAAAATTCCGATTGAATCAAGAGTATTTTTTCTTGTCGATCTTTTCAAGAGTCTGGACTCTAGAACCAATGTGTTTTTTTTAGTGTTTCTGAAGTGAAGATTTTGGATAAATCCAGATTAAATCCCTCCTTTTGCGTACATAGGTATGAAGCTCTGATTTTTTTTTTCATAAAACAGCAACAAAAAGTCTTGTCAATTTTGTTTGTTTACGCTGTCCTTTTTTCTACACTGTGCCGGAGTCTATATAGCGTCCGAAAAACCCCGAGTGATATGAATTCTGAGCGGTATCTTTGCTCCTTACGAAGTGACTTGCGCTATTACGGAGCGAAATTCACTTTCATGGTGCTAATTTCACCTCGCATTGGGTCAGTTGCGCTGGTAACAGAATCGTGTTATGATACTTTATTCTCGCAGATCAACTGAAAATAACAAGATCCGTCCGAACGGCAGCTTTCTACGTTGAATATTAATCGCGATGATCGCGCCTTGAAAAACTCGATTTATGACGTCACCCACCCGGTAGTACATATATCATGCATGCACTACGCGGTGGATGACGTCAAAACCCCGATTTTTCGAAGGACGATGTCTCGGTTCATATCCAACGTGGAAAGTTGCTGTTTCGGTAGATCTTTTTAGTTTTAGCTATAATCTACAAGAATCAAGCATCAAAGCACGATTTTGTTTATCAGCGCAACTGGCTGTTTGTATCACTTATGGTTTTGGGCGCTGTGTAGACTCCGGCTTCGAGCTCGTTGAACATCTCAATTTTGTACTCTTGGTCAGATATTTTTTCCTCAGCGACGTTAAAACTTGGCAACATCGAGAAATTTCTTGCCATCTGGAAAGTTACGTCTTTTCTTTCGTTTTCCTCCCGGATGCTACCCGCTGCCCCGTTTTCTCATCTCGCGAAATGCACCGACGGCACGGAGGGAAAAAAATCCCCTCGGAATGCCTCCGTGACTACCCTTTCACCTCACTTTCGGTGCCGACAGCCGACGTTAAGCATCCCGCCAACTAATTTACTTTCCGTCCTAGCCATGCATAAGATAACTCAGGAGCTGGGTCCATAAAAAGAAGGCCAAGTTTATGATTCCCTCGTTCCTGGTACTCCCTTCCCCACCCACACACCCTCAAAGAATTTTTTTTTTGGGGGTACTTCCATGGCCAATTCAAAGAGAACCTATTTGCCGACAGGGAATTAGAAGGTCATTCTCATTCATGAAAATTATCACTCGCTCCCTAGTTTTTCATAAACAGTGGTTAAAATTAAAAAGAAATCTCAGAAATATGAATATAAGTCTCTGGTAACGTATTACATGCTTCATTTTTCGTAGGTGATTATCTTCACTTTGTTCAATTAAAACTGTCGTGGTAACTTGTGTTCTAGTTTTTATTGCAATGGAAATTTCTCGTGTTTAATGAGTCCTTAATTGATTGATGACCGGGCAGTAGCTACATTTTGATAAATGAACACAATTAACTCACGAAGAATTTGTAAATGAGATTATATTCGTTTATTTTGGTTTGAGACGAGAGTTCGATATTATACCGAATGACGTAGTCACTAAATCAGTCTATAAATGAGAGCATAGTCGCACAAAATACTGAGCTTAGCCAAAAAGAAAACACGAATTTTTATCAAACAATCTCTCACGATCATGAGGCACATGCAATAAACATGCAGCCCTCTCACTCCTTCAAACAAGGGATGGAGCATGCAGAATGACGTAATATGATCCTAATGATCATCAGAAGCATAAAATATTATAAAGTACGCATGAAAATGAAAGAAATGCGGTAACACATTTAAAAGGATGCTAAAATGGAAAATAAACGGCGAACATCTCGGTACAGGATCCTCCGGGAGTCTTGGAAGGAACTTGGACAAGAAAGCTCGTAGCCAGAAACTTGAGTGCACTAACCCCGCCCCCTGTCCGGGCCTCGGAGCTCTGACAGACTGACCAATATTAAAAATTGTACATGTGACCAGATGCTAATGGACGGCGGACTGATACGGTGGCGCGGCAGAGGTCGGTGCGTTTATGGGGTGAGTACAGCACTTAGCCCGCAGCAGAGATAGCTCTCTTTCAGCGGCTATCTCCGCTCCGACGCTCGCCCGCTGGAGCCTGAACACTTCTTTCAGTGCCAGCATCGCCCTCTTGCCAAGTCTTCCACTGAGTATCTCGTGAAAACTTATTTTGCTCTTGCTCTCTGAAACCTCACTCCGTTTTATCAAATATCGTAACTTATCAACTGGATTGCATTTTGCTAAAAGGAACCACTAGCATTGCAATGATGCTAAGATTGTGCAACTTCATCCCTTGCAATAAAATTGCGGAAATTGTAAAAAACTATGAAATTTAGATGGTAATTTTTGTCTTAAATTTACAGTTTTTTGCGAGTAAAATAGAAACTATTAAGGGATAATCGGGTTTTTCCTCCAAGACAAAAGAAGTTGCACAATCTTAGCAACATTCCAATGCTAGTGGTTCTTTTTTGCAAAATGCAATCCAACTTATCAGTGGAGTCCGTGTGTGGGGACAAGCCGGATTAACAGGAGAAGGAAAAAAAGAAAGAAAGAAAAAAAATTTGCTTTGAAAACACTTGAAAATGAAACTGAAGACTGCAATGTTCGCTAATGTGAAAGCTCTCATTAAAGCTGTCATTAGCCCTAAACGTGAAGGGATTTGAGAACCTATCGGTTGAACGCTGAATACGAAGTTTGATGACCCATCATGTTCTTTTTCGATTAATTTGTCTCTTTGCCTTAAAAACACTTGAAAACGAAACTGAAGACACTGATTTCACCACTATCGTGAAAGCTCCCATGAAAGCTGTCATCAGCCCTCAACGTGAAGGGATTTGACAACCTATTGGCTAAGCGCTTAATACGCAGTTCAGTGACCCATCATGTTCTTTTTCGAATAAGATATGATCCGCAGCCCGTGGCAAGATATGCAATAATAAAACAAATTACACAGCGGGTAACAAGGCTAAGTTTCACGAAATACAACCAAAACGTTTCGGCTGAAAACTCATCCTTCCTCAGCTGGATTAAAATTGTAAAAATCTGAAAACGTGGTATTGGACTGTACCTTTCAAAGTGAGAACAATGTTAATATCAAGGCTACAGTCAAGTACTGCGTTTTTAGATTTTTATAATTTTTGCTGTTTTTATCCAGCTGATGTGGGCTGAATTTTCAGCCGAAACGTTTTGATGCACTGGAAAAAAACACATTGGAACTGAGTCCAGACTCTTAAAAACATCGACAAGAAAAAATACTCTTGATTCAATCGGACTTTGCTTAAATCAAGAACCAAACCTCTTAATTTAACCGGATTTCGTTTTGATTAAAGAAAAAATCTGATTGAATCTAAGTATTTTCTGTCATGTTCCAAGAGTCTGGACTCTAGATCCAATGTGTTTTTTTTTTCCAGTGTGGTATTTACGTGAAAATTAGCCTTGTGACCCGCTGTGTAATTTGTTTTTTTATTGTTTTTCGATTAATTTGTCTCTTGCCTGGAAAACACTTGGACATGAAACCGAAGACACTGCTTTTCTCACTATTGTGAAAGCTCCCATAAAAGCTGTCATTAGCCCGAACGTGAAGGGATTTGACAACGCGGGCCTGGGCGACTTTATGAAGCCGCGGATTTTTCACCGGAGCACGGAGCGCCTCCCTTCGGCGTCGTCGGCTGATGGCGGTCATTACAGCCGTGCACTCGCACTCGCACTCGCCCGCTCACAAGATTAATTTCAAGAAAGGTCGGATGTCGCGACGACGCCTGAAACCGCGTCGCGGCCCGGGATCTCGCCGAAAATGGAAGTAAACGCAATAAAGATCTCAAGGCGTCGAGACGCGCGCGCCGCGCCGGAGAAGTCGGGATCACACCGCCCGCTCGCTGAAACCTCGCATTTACAGCGGGATTATGTTCGAGTTACGCGTTTCTTCGAGTGGCGCTCGACCCACTGCCCTCGCTGCGCGCGCCAATTATTCTGCGTGAGACTCGACTCGACTCGGCCATGCCAGGGTTGCCACAGTCAGGGAATAGGTACCGGGAATTGTCAGGGAAGATGACGTAAGTGCAGTGGCGTGGCGTGCTTTGCGATATATCGCTGTTCTGCCATTTAAGCCTATGGTAAAGAATCGATTACCAAGGTGTTCGCTGCGAACACCCTGATTATCGATCCTTTTCCATAAGTTTAAATGACATAGCAATCGATATATCGCAATGCATGCCACGCCACTGCGTAAGTGTTAGGGAAAAATTGTTAAGTCAACTTCATTTGCTCTCGAGAAAGGTTGGTTGTTTCAAACAATGAATTCCGCCTGAAAACTATTCTGTAGTATAATCATTTGGCATATCTTCAATGGAGATGTTGCATGTGTGAAGAATTTGCGATTTGACCATTGATTCTTATGTAAAAGTTGTATTCTTTGTCTATCGCTTTGTCTACCAATTTCAATAATCAGCCCGCAGGCGTGCGGAATGGGCTCGGTCGCTCCATCCGATGGACGGTGCGCAATCCAGCAGGCGCTGCATAGGCAATTTGCACGCACATGTGTTATAGTGCAACGCTTGAAGTATTTCTACGATGTCGAAGGCGCTGCATCAGTATACTCTCACCCTTTTTGTCTTCTTGTCGATCGCTTTGCCTACCAATTTCAACAATCGGCCTGGTGGCACTATTTTCCTTCGAGAACGATCAGAGTTAATGTGCACGGAGGAATGTGAAGGAAGGTTGAAATGGAATGTTATCCGTGGACAAATTCCGGGATGAGAAATTGGGGTTTGGAAGGGGGTGGGAGGATCAAACCTTTCAACCTAGTGGCAGGCATCGAATACACGGCGAGATCCAGAGCGCGGTTCGAAAGGGATTTTACCCTACGGCGAAGGTGCTCAAGGTTATAGATAGGACGGCGAGATTGAAACATAAATCAAAGGCAAACGCAATTATAAGCGGAGGTGACCGGCGAAGGTATCGCGAGACCGCATCGGATGAAACAATGAGGGGGGATTATCGGGGGCCGCGAGGGGGTGAGGGGGCGAGGGGTGGCGGTGAAGCCAATGAAAAGTCGGCCGCGGTTGAAATTGCGATCGGTTTGGCGGGGCCGACAGAGACAGGAGCCGGGGCCGAGACATCTGGAATAGATTTGAAATCATAAATCCGGGAAATGACACCTGACCGCGGTTACGCGATACGGCCGCCACCGCGCCGATGCGTTGAGCGCCGAGACCCGAACGCCCGGCCAACGCCGTCGCCGGATTGCTCGCTTTTCGCGCACGCTCTTCAAATTCTACGGTTTAGTTCGGAGGCCAGGAAAAAGTTACCTAACGGTGTCTCAGATTGGGAATAATTGGTAAGAACCAGGATTTGTCAGGGAATGGAATAATTCAAGGAAAATCACGGAAAAATCAGGAAATTGTTCCTTAAACAGGGAATCTTTTCCGCTTCGAGCCATTTCGTTTTCAAATTTCGTGAACATTTTAAGTACCTATTGGCATTAAGGTTTATGTTATTGTACCCGAGCCACCACGCTTGAAGTAGATGCAGTTGTGGGTTTCTATTTTTTGGAGTTTGAGAGTCTTTTTGAAGCCAAATGGCGTCCTAATACGAAGGTCGAGCGAAAAATCACCGAACGATTTTGGCTCTGGGCACTATCGGAATGCGTATATTGTTGCAAAACTGGAATCGGACCGGATAATGTTTCCCCCGATAATCGAGATTTTCCTGTAAGATGGAATATCAGGGTGTCTACAAGTCCGGAATTTCTGGTAAGTCCGGAAATAGTACTGATTTTTTAAGGGCGGCTTGGAAGTACTGAAAAAGTGCGGTAATTCCGCAAAAAGGTCCGGATTTTTTTTTTTTTTTTTTTTTTTTTTTGTCATTTTTGTCGCAATGTCAAATTTTTGAAATTTTTCTAATTTCTTCAAATGGAGGTACTGAAAAAGTACGGAATTTTTCTGTTGGAGGAGGTACTGAACTTCTTGAGAATGTACCGAAAAAGTACTGTAAAAGTACTATATATTCTTGACCAGTCTGTTTTAGTAGAATCCCTGTATTTCCATCAATATTTTTTTGCATGATTCTCTACGTCAAATTCTCCGGAATGTGGCAACATGTTCTCTATCGGTTTGTTGATTAAAACACTGACTGCCTTTGGCTGGTTGGCTGGCTACCAGTTAAAACTTCACTTTTACTTAAGGCAGTAAAGATTGAGATTTGAACCGAATTCGACTCTGTTACGGTGCGCTTAAAAGGCTTTAAGGCGATCTTCTCAACTTGCAGACGGACCCTCAAACCCTCCCTTCTCCTCCCACTCCACTCTCGCCGCCACGATTGATGCGAACTCTTGTGTTACCAGTTGATTTTCTTTCTTTCGTTTCGGTCTATCTCTCCTTTGCACCGTATTCTCTTTTCTTCGTGCGTATTCATTTCCAACCCAAACCTAACCTTACCTAACTCGCGGTTATTGTTAATAATAAAAATGAACATAGAGTCGAGATGTAAGTGGGAGAGCTGGCGGCATGATCTGCTCGACGAGTTCCGAGCCCGGTGTGCGGGGTCACTTTTTCGATACGTATTCGATCCAAAATGGCGGTGTGGAATATGGCCGGGTCCTCGTGTATCGCAAACAATCGATTATGTATCGAAAAAGGGACCCGGCGCCGCACAGGAATCTCGGAATTCGGGACCTGGAAAATGCTTAAAAGTGGCGCCACCTCTCCCACTTGCATTACGACTCTATGTACTCTATGAAAATGAATTATTTTCTAGCCAAAAACTTCTTATGTAGAGCAGGCGTTTAGTATTTTCTAGCTAGAAACCTCTTTGAACCAGATTTTACGTAACGGCTTTTATTTTCGCTCCAGCCGAAGCATGTAACAGACGTATGTACCCTCACGACGGCCCTGCACGGACATGGTAAAGAAAACGCCGTATGAGTTTTCGAGAGTCGCCAGATTTACTCAAGTAAAATGTTCGCTCTGAGGAAAGTTATGAATATTTCCTCTTGAAATGTTTCAATAATTTCGATCTTATTACAAATAAAATTCTCTGAAAAATCGAAGGGAAATTATGCAAATGTTTTCCGGAAAAATCTTATTTTATCCAAGGAAATTTGGCAAGAGAAAATGTTACAGGAGTTTAAATCACTACACAAGTCGTTGAATATGTAAAATTTCACATTTTTTTTACAAAAATTTAAAAACTTTTAAAACAAACTTAAATCACTCACTTGCATAAAATTAAGAAAAAATTAAAATAATAATTTTATGCAAGTGAGTGATTTTAAGTTTGTTTTAAAAGTTTTTAAATTTTGTAAATTCTTTAAAAAATTTTAAATTTTAAAAATTTGGCAAGGTCTAAGGGTTCAATTGCCGTTCTTCCTCGGCGCGCCATACAGTGGAATGAGTCAATAGAAGAGGTCGGACAAAACTTGGAAACTTTAAACGCTTATAACTCCGATTGTACAACTTTGAAGTTCTAAAATTGGTTTCATTGGTTTTCTCGTGAAATTTTCTTCTGTAAGCACCCCTTAAAATTCAAAATGTAACGAAATAAACATCAAAATTCGTAGTTTTTTTTCTAAAATTTCATGTCCCACCTCTCTGATGGACTCAAGCCACTGTGCGGCAGTGCATCTGATCCGAGAGACGGCAACGTTGGATTTTGGAGCGCGGCACTCGCCGGAGGTTGCGTCGGAGTGCCGGAGGAGGTCGTGGAGGGACCTAAATTTGCAAAACGGCGCGAAAACAGGGCCATAAAGCCGGGAACATGAGCCGAACGGCGTTTTCACGGCTCATTCCCATTCAATGGACGTCCAATGAGCGGATGTGGCTCATGTTACCCGCGCGGGCAGTATCGTCACTCTAATCGGATGATGATCCCCCTCCTCCTCCTCCTCCACGCCGTCTCACTTTTTCCTGCCTCCTGATCAATTAGGGCCCGTAAAGTCGAAATTATTCGGTGACAAATCCTCCGTGATGCCCGCGCCAATAGCCGCCCCGCGGCTGAGGATCTTGGACTCAGTGTCTGGGCGTCCGTGCATCGTGAAAAACGGTTTAAGTTTCGCGCACAAAGGTCAAGAACTTTCGAACGCCTATTCTATGTTAGGTGATCAATACTGCCGTGCATAGGAAAAACGCCGTATGAACTTCGATAGTTGTCTAATTTCTTCCGATAAAATGTTCATTTTGGAAGAAAGTTGTGCATATTTTTCCTTGAAATTTTCAGATGTTTCAGATAAAAGTGCGAACAATATTGCCCAAAAACTTGGAAGACAAATATTCCAACTTTCCAAGTAAATTTTGCTATATCAGAGGAATTTTGGCAACGCGCATGAACCTTCAGGCGTTGCCGAATTTCGATTGATAAAACACGATTTTCCTGGTGAACTTATGAATATTTTTATTCCAATTTTTCAGATATTGTAGTTCGCAATTTCATTTAAAGTTCCTGAAAATTTCAAGGAAAAGCATTTATAACTTTCCTCTAAAATACACATTTCATTGAAGGAAATTTGGCAACTCACGAATGTTCATACGGCGTTCTTCCTTACACGGCAGAATACTGGTCTTTGTCAATAATTTTTGACAAATTCTCATGCCTCTGGTCTGCCGTAGCATGTCGAAAAAATGAACATTGCAAAATCCTGAATAGTCACTCGGTCAGGTTCCATTCATACCGTGAAATAAACACTATGCTTATCAATACGGAGCTAGCTAATCGTAATATTATTCCCTTAAACTATTTTAAGGTCTTAAGTTCTAACTTCTTTCAATAGAAAAACAGAAGTTTATCGCTACTTGATGTACTTCGAAGCTAGATCTATTCCAGCGTTTCTCAAGCCGAAATTTATTCTAATCCCTCGTCGGAACTTCCAGTCATTATTCGTTGCGGTTATTCTATCTATTAAAGGATGAGATAACCCATAAATCGACCGTGAATTTGGTGATTCTATCATAATATTTTTCATAGCAAAGTACTTTGCTAGACGTGGCGCAGATAAATGGTCAAATTAAGCATTCAATAAAATGCTCGGAGTGTGACTGGTCAGCTATGGGTTCCAGTCGTTGATCATTTCCTCTCAGATTAAAGATTCAGATCAGAAGCATCGTAAATCATGAGTAATAACCAGGATGACCGTTAGTTAAACCAGATTTTGGGTGACCAACCTTGTGTCAAGTTAACGCCAGGTTCCTGGTTCTATCGACTACGGTTGATATTGCTTTCATCTGTAAATTGTGTAACTACGGAAGAAATCAACAACTTTGGGTTCCATGAATCGATCGTTTGCTTTAGTCTGATGATTTGCAGATCTAACATGCTATGAGAAACAGGTATAGTTTGACGATAACCTGTATCGGAGTGGTCAATATCAGAATTTTTGAACATTTCATCGGTGATTTCGCTTCCATAATTTTGTTCGGAAAAAAAAATGAAGAGAGTATCGATGGAGGAATTTCAGAAAATTGGTTACTGTGTCAGTTCTTGCACAAGGAAATTCGGAAAATGAAAGAATAATTGCGAGAGAGGGGCGCGGGAAAGTTTGAGGTCTTTTGAAATTGAAGTTTTACTCGTTGCCGTTTTTCCCTCAGAGTCTAATTCTATGCTGTTTTTCAAAGATAAACGTGTTTTAATAATGAGCTTGTTCAGCAATTCGTAATTCTTGCATTTTTGGA